>NW_024068923.1:0-84447 GCF_009389715.1 Phoenix dactylifera | reverse complement strand
TGTATTCATCAAAATCCATTAGGGGGTCAACAACATGCAAATTGGCTACAAGCCTAATAAGCATTTGAATAGAAATTCACAAAAGTAATTTAGGCATAATCCATCTTCAGTTGGCATGAAATGTCTACCCTAATCTAAGGTGGTAGCACACTGCATCTTCCTTAAGCATGGACTATCTTATATTTACTCAGTGATCTGATAAAAAAGTTGTACGAACATCATACTTAAAATCACAGAAATTAAATATGATTCAAAAGAAGATATCCATTAAAAATAAGTTCATACAACCCCAAGGATATAAAATAAAATATAAAACCCGTGTCCCTTTGTTAGGGCTGCATCCAGCCCTAGTGAGGAGATCAGCCTTTCATAGAGTGGTAGACGGGCAGCAGCAGCACAGCAGCAGGCTTCCATCTTCATATAAAAAACTTTTTCTTCCATCCCACTCTCTCTATTCCCAAAATATCACAAAGTATTCTCTCCCTCTCTTTTCTCTCTTTTTTTTTTTATTTTTTCTTCGTGGGAACTTGGCTTCTCCCCTGTTCCGAAGAGATCCTGGAACCGGACCCCCAAAGCTTGCCTCTTCTCCGTGTGAAGCTCCCTCCTTTTATAGCTGCAATCTCCTCCTCTCTCCTCTGTTTCGAATGAAGGATTAAGATGAACGAAAGCGGGATAAGGCAGATGACTTCTATCCTTTGTTCCTTGGATGTGGCAGTTATCTTGCGGATGATGATTTGAGTCTATCCGTGGCTGATGGAGCTAACTTCGGTTGAGCAGCTGAGAACGGAAGAACAGCTGGGACGCAAGCATTTGAGAGGATTTCGGAGGCTGGGATCTGATCATTTCTTCAAGCATGAGATCCTGTTCCGAATCCGAGAAGGATGCAGTTGCTTGTGAATGGTTGGATAGCTCATGCGGACGGTGGATGCTTGAATCAAAGGGAGATGATGTCTATCCGGACGCTGGGAAGAAATGATTTGGTTCTATCCATGGATATTGGACTTAATCCGGATTGAAAGGAAGCTTGGGAACAGCTAGCAGTTGGGAGAAGGTGATCCGGAACGCTGGCTGGTTCGGAAGTAGTGGATATGGCTGAGAGAAGATGCTCGTGATGGTTCTGTTCGCTGAAACAGGGGATGCGTTGAACGCCATCGCGAACGGAATGATTCGTGGATGATATGGCAGCTGGGATCAAACGTGAGATGGTGTTCTCGGCTGGAATTAATCCTGAAACAGGGGAAGGCTGTGACAGACGTGGACGACAGAGTCAATCCGAACGACTGGCATGCTGCGGGATTGGTTTTGTGAGAGGAAATCTGGGATACAAGCTGATCTGGAACGAGAGGAAGCTCAGGAAGCTTCGGACGTTGGGAATAATCCAGCAGAAGGTTGCTGGTTCTCATCCGGAAGGGAAGATGAATATGAGAGGCTTGATTTTTGGAGGAGATAGACTCTGTTCTGGGATGCAGGGAATCCGAAACGTTGGGAAGAAATGAGATGATCTTGGGATGCTGATAAAGCTGGAAGATGAACACGATGCTGGCCATGGGATAGAGATGAGTCGCCGGGAGGAGATGGATTCGGCTCTATTTCGTTGGAACACGGGAGAAGGGGAGGATGGTCCGGAAGACGTTGAGGTGCTGGAAAGATTTGATTTGCATCTATCTTGGCTGAGAACATGTCCACTCGGCTGGGAATAGGTTCATGTGGTTGGAGTGTTATTTTTTATTTTTGAATGGGGAAGGGACTTGGTTTGGAAGGAATAAGGGAGTCGGTTGTTGAGCCCAATGTTGAAAGAATTAAGGAAGTTGGGAGAGTAATGAAACGGATCTGTGAGCTAAGATATTGGGAGATCAAGCTGGGATCAAACTTAGAGCATTAATCGCTAAGACTTACGAGGGTGATGAGGACACAGCTTCATGCTGCCAACGCGTACCCTGAACACACATTCGATTCAGTGGACATCATCCCAATTAATTCGACTCGAACCTATACACATTAGACTTAATCATTAAATAATTAAATCAACTCGAATTACCTCTTATAATTATTAAAATGCAATGATGATGGTAACACATATTTTATGGTTAAATTACGAAATGTGTGTGTTTAAATAATAATAAGTGCTAGGAGGAAAGAGGTTAATTATATATTATTTAGCACTTATCACACCCCCAACCTACATTTTGTAGTCCTCGAGTAAAATAAAAAAACTAACTCACTTTCGCAGGAATCGCGATTGCATTTTACCTTATGCAATAAGGCTTTAAACCCCTAGGTGGCGCCTAGTGGACGAGTTTGTCTCGTGAGGGTTTCCGGCACAGATACCCCACAAACTGTTGTCTCTACTCAAAGAGTTATTGTTTTATAAAATCTAATTTCAAATGCATAAATGCCAAGAATTTCAAGAGCACACAAAGTTTTAATTACTAAGTCAGCCCAAATCCTAGGTCAGTATGCAATTCAAGTTGAGGTCATTAAGTTTCCGTTAGGGAGTTGTAAGACTTCTTATACATGGGTGCTCGGTGAAATCTGGACCAATACACAAGCTAAGGCTTTAGATCCTTCCAAAAATTACTGATAAAGCTAGTAGTTTCCAAGAATTGGTAGATAAGACCTATTCACTGATTCAAAATCATCCTATCTTGCAGGATTTCGAGAGTTGTGGTTGTTTACTTTAATACCTTCATGGTCCTTTATCTGTAATATTTCAGTTTACTCGAATTTTTACAACGACGGCTTTCACACTATCGTCTTTTTCAAGGTCAAATATTATTATTCTTTCGTTGTTTTTTTTTATGATTTATAAATAATTATGCACTTTTACTCTGTAATGATTCCTCCGTGTAGCGAGCATTCAGTCACACTCCCACACCAGATGGCATAAGGTGTTGGGCATCAAGACTCCCTACGGACCTATGCTCGGGTTCATTATCCGCTGACCTTTGACAATAGGTAGCCCTTTTCGATGTACCTGACTAAATTCACTCTTTTTTTTTGATAATAGTGGAATAGATAGGTATGATTCATCAGGACTCAAGGTTGCTACCAGACTTAACAACATAATGTTGAACCTAACCCTTACGAAGTGCAGGCCATGTGTAATTGTGAAATTCCAAGTAAATTATCTTACAACATCGGCTAAAAGAACTTTTAATAAAAAGAACTCAAATTGACTTATTCCTGACTAGTCATGGCGCTTTTTAGATTTTATATACTTCTGTGTCATTATCATTTCAGCACTAAGCATAGAAATTAGGTTTTTTTTTCATTTTTTTTGAGATAGATAAACTTATTTTAAAAATACGAAAACTTTCTTTAAAAATTCGAATCCTATACCCCCCAACCTAGATCAGACATTGTCCTCAATATATTTTTTTTTGAAAATTATATTATTATTTTTATTTTTTATATATTTTTTTATTTTGGACGAAAAATATGAATGCATATGGAGGATAGAAGCATTTTACCGTAGTGCATCAATAATATGAGGGATCCTGTTAAGAAAATAAAAAAAAAATACGACAAGAAATATGCACAAAAAATAACCTACGAGAATTGGGTTGCCTCCCAACAAGCGCTAAGTTTAATGTCTTCAGCCAGACGCAGCGCATCCTTAATCAAATCATACCGGGTTCATGCCGAGTTCTCCAAGGAAGAAATTGCAAGGAGGCCACTGATTGTCGGGTAAGGAGGTGACTGCTTCTATGGCCTTGTCTATATCAAAGTCAAAATAGGCCAAGCATATTTTCAGAGGGTCATCTGCCAAAATATAGGAAAGGGTTTCTTCTATAAGATCGTCCATTTTGTCTATTAGGAAGCACTCAACTTCCTTTGCAGGGTTGATCAAAGGCACGACAATATATTTAACTTGACCTTCATATTCCCAAAGGATATATTCATCACCCAGTTCTACAATTTAATACTCGCATTAGCCTGTAGCTAAAAAGGGGCGCCCAAGGATCACGGGGATTTGTTTCTTAGGATTATGCTCATGTTCCATATCAAGGACGATAAAATCTACTGGAAAATAGAATTTGTCTACCTTGACAAGAACATCTTCAATTATTCCTCGTGGTATTTTTACAGATCGATCAGCCAATTGAAGGGATACCGAGGTTGGTTTTAACTCACCTAACCCAAGTTTCTCATAAACTGAGTAAGGTAAAAGATTGACACTTGCCCCTAGATCTAAGAGTGCTCGATCAATGAAATTATTTCCTAAGACACAGGAGATGGTGGGAGCACCAGGATCTTTGAATTTCGGTGGGGTGTTGTTTTGGAGAATAGAACTCACTTGCTCAGTTAGGAAGACCTTTTTAGGCACATGTGTCCTAGATTTTCGCTTTTGGGTACAAAGGTCTTTGAGAAATTTGGCATAGGAAGGAACTTGTCTAATAGCATCAAGAAGCGGGAGGTTGATTTTGACTTGTTTGAAAACCTCCATCATCTCCTCTAGTGAAGTTCCTTTCTTGCCAAAGGGAGAGGGTGAATTAAGAGCTTCAGGAAATGGGACTTTTGGAATATGAGTTTGGGCAGAAGCTGGAAGAGCTGAAGAAGAAGAAGGTTTTGGATTTTCATGTGACACATTTTGCTCCTCCTCTTTACCTTCCTTATTGTTACCCCTCCCCAATCTTATTGTCTACTACACGTCCACTCCTTAGGGTAGTCAGAGCATTGGCTTGTTCATGATGAATTGTATTTAGCTGATTTTCTTGAGCCATGTATTGTCCCCTAGGATTACTCACTGGTTGGCTTGGAAGCTTTCCTTCCTCTTGCTTGTTCAGTGCATTAGCTAGTTGCCCCATTTGGGATTCTAGCTTGGCGATAGATTGTGTGTGAGACTGCACCAATTGTGTAATAGTTTCCAAACCTTGAAGGGAGGTCAACACTTTCTCCTCAAAGGCTGTGTTTCTTTGGGGTGAAGGAGGAGTGTATTGAAATTGAGTCAAAGGATGGTAGGGATTAACATTCTGGAATGGTTGAAAGTTTTGGGAATAAGGCTGGGAAGTAATGGAAGTCTGCTACTTCCAAGAGAAATTTGGATGGTTGCGCTTGATGAGAGCACAAAAGTGCGATTTACACATCACTTAAATTAATATTATTGCTAATAAATAATGATAAAAGTGTTGCATTAATATTATATTTTTGTGGTGCAAAGGTTATTGTAAATCAAGAGTTTTAAATGCGCATTTTGTATAGTTTGGGATAAGGCATGGCTCCAAGCCTAATGATGTTAGGAGCATAATTGAACCTGGCCAAGCACATTTGCACCGGAGCTACACATGTCTACATGCCATAGCCTCTTCCCGTGACACATGCCAAAGATCCTGCTGCAGCCCTCATCCATTACCATCTTCAGCATACCGCGAGCTCCCCGGATTCGTGATTTGATATCAGAGGCTTCCCAGCGTCCGCTCCTCCTCGAGTCCATTCACAACCCGATCAACGCTCCCATGCTTCATTCCGTGAATCCTCCCAGCGGCCTGAACGGAAGAGATCACGCGCCTCCCAGCTTCCTCCATCTCCATTCCCGAGCGTGCGACCCCGTATCAGAGCCTCCTCCGATCCCGCTGCATCTCCTAGCCGATTCACAGCCGGAACTCGCGTCTGAGCATCCCACGGCCAGCCAGGATCCGCCTACCCCGCATTCTCAGCAGCGGACTTCCAGCCTTCCCGCATTTCATCCATAGCGCGTCGTCCTCACCCGAGATCAGCGTCCATGATCCTCTCACAACGATCTCCCAGCATCCGCGATCAGCTCTCGAGCATCTCTGTGCATCCATTTGAAGAAGATTGGGATTCATGCCAAGCCTCCACACCTCAGTCTCCTCCGGCCATCCGCGATCACCGCCCAGCCATCCGCCTCCTCCACAGCATCCGCGACTTCATCCTTCCAACCTCACGCGCCCAAGATCAGCCGTTCGCATTGATTTCCAGCGCATCCCCAAGATCCATAGAGGGGGGAGATGAGTATAAGAGGGGCTGGGATTGGGAAGAGAAGGGGGAGCTCCGATTCCGATTTGAAGAAGAAAACAGAGGAGCCTGGCTGCTGCAGTAGTAAGAAAAAGAGGAAAAAAAAGAGAAAGAAACAGGGGATGCCCTGTTTCTGTTATTAAAAAAAAAAGAGTGAGAAAGAGAGAGGAAGATGGAGGGCTGATATTCTAGGTGATGGGTGAAGAGAGATCATTTGGTATACCAAATTCATGATGTAAATTCTAATCCTTTGCTTTATACGATTTATCTTTTGATTATGCCATGATTCTTATATGTTGAAAATTCTTTTATGATTTATGCTTATTGATATATGTCTTCCTCGATTATTTGATTCATCGTTGACGTTATAAGGCACGTTGAATGCTTAACAAAAGAATTCATGTTATCAAGAACATACTCCATAATTAAATTTTCTGCTTATAATTCTTAAAGAAAACAAAAGAATCATAGAATTTATCGCATGAATTTGATATTATCAAAGGAGATTCTGGATCCCTGCACCATCTTAATCTATCCTAACTTCGATTCTCTATTTATTCGATTTATTTTCTATCTGCAAAACATCATCTTAACCCACGAATTTATTGAATTAATTAATCTGAAATTACGCTAATAATCCATATTTCGTTCCCTGAGGAATCGACCTCGGACTTCCGAGTTATACTACTTGTGCGATTCTCCTGCACTTGGGAAAACAATTTTATTTTTGCACCAAGTTTTTGGCGTCGTTGCCGGGGAACAGCTGAGTTATTAGTATAATTTTAGATTTAATTTTTACCTTAGTAGTTAGTATTTTTCTTTTGAAAAAAAAAATTACTACTATTTTTAATTCACTGCACAGTCTGCATCAAACTCTGATATCATAGAAATTAGCCGTCTGATTGGACTAAAATTTGGTCAGCTAGTGCACGACACATTGTTAGATAATCTGAACGGTCTGATTGACATTCCGACATTTTTAAGACCATCAGATTAATACGAAACCTTGCTGCTTTCTACTTTAAATTTCAGCATTTATTTTTTTTAGAATCAGAATTTTATCATTATCATATCTCATTAACCCTTGTTGCTAATTGAAAATTTAAGAAAAAAAAACTTTAAGAAAAGATCAAGGGTGATTATTCAAAACTAAAAAAAAAAGAAAAGAAAAAAAATCTAAAATTTCAAATTTCAAATTTCCAATTTCAGAATTCAAATTTCAAACGTCAACTCATAAAATTTAAAAAAAAAATAATTAATTTGCTTGATCACCTATTCAATGAAATTTAATGTCATGTCATAAAACATTAAAAAAAAAATCTCTTGATTGTTGCATATAGTATAAGGCATCAGCATAAAATATTCTAAGGGCTGAACCCATTTAAAAAGATAAGGTCGGGATTTCATCACTCGTCCTTAGCCCAAAAATCACCCCAGTGCATAAATATCCTAAGCTTAACTAAAATCAACTAGACGTTGGCCCCTAAGGACATTCGAGCTCAATAGGACGAAGACCACCGAAAGTTGCACCAATTTCGCTCTGTGGCTTAGTTGATGTCTAGGCAAGCTTTGTCCCTATAAGGGAGACAGTTCATCTGTTCGAGACAAGTGGGTTTTAAGTGGGACCTTTGCGAACGCATCGTGACCCCTCCACTTACCTGGGAGCTTACCTGGTCAACTCGGTTCATTAGACCGGATTGGAGGCTTAGGTCTCCTCTTCAAACTAGTTAGGAGCTGTCTAGAAATTTAAGAAAAACATTAGAAATTGAGGTGTAATATTTTGTTGCATGTTTGATTGTGAATAAAATTTTTGTTTTAGGATATCGTTTTAGGGTAACTTTAGTTGGTACTTATATTTATTTTTTATTTTCTTTTATTTTTTTAAAAAAAGAAAAAGAAAAAAAAAGAGAGAAATATTTTGCATGCTAAAGTGGAATAGGGACGACACCGGTCGATTAAGTCGTACAACTTTAGATCATCCCTTAGGACATACCCCTGAAATTCCTTCGCAGTATCTCACACCTTGTGAGATGGCTGATTTAAATGAAGATGCGGGGAGTCACCACAATCGAGAACGAGAACCCCATGTTATGACTCTAAGACAATACCTACAACCGGCTAGGACTAGTCAGCCTTCATGCATAATTTTTCCTGATAATGTAGGACATTTTGACATCAAACCCGAGGTAATTCAATTGCTGCCTAAGTTCCACGGGTTAGAGTCCAAGAGTCCGTATCTTCATTTAAAGGATTTTGAAGAATTGAGCATTACATTTAGAGTGCCAAACGTCACCGAGGATGTCCTCAAGCTGACATTGTTTTCTTTCTCTCTAAAGGATAAGGCCAAAACATGGCTAAACTCTTTGCGACCTAGATCAATAAGAAATTGGCAAGATATGCAGAGAGAATTTTTAAAGAAGTTCTTCCCCACACAAAGGACTAACTTTTTGAAAAGACATATCAGCAATTTCCAACAAAAAGATAATGAAACATTTTATGAATGTTGGAAAAGATTTAAAGACCTTCTTCTCTTATGCCCTCATCACGGATTCGAAACTTGGAGAACCATTAGCTTCTTTTATGAAGGTTTATCTCCACAGTTGAAACAATTTGTAGAGACCATGTGCAATGGTAGATTTTTAGAAAAACAACCTGATGAGGCATGGGAGTATTTGGATTCCCTTGCTGAGACTGCCCAACTTTGGGATAACGGGGATAGAAGCAACAAGTCTTTGCCTAAGCCTACTAGCTCTGTACATGGAGGCCTTTACAACCTCAAAACTGAGGATGATCTTCACGCTAAAATGGCAGTCCTCACTAGGAAGGTAGAAGAAATTGAGCTTAGGAAGGTTGAGCCTGTCAAGACTATAGAGCTTAGAAACGAGTGTTGTGGTATCTGCGATATGTCGGGTCATACTACTACTGATTGTCCCACCATACCGGCATTCAAAGAAGTCTTGCACGATCAAGCAAATGCTATGAACTCCTACCAAAAGCCTTATAATGATCCATACTCGAATACCTATAACCCTGGTTGGAAGAATCATCCAAACTTTAGGTGGAGAAACGATCATCCTCAACAGTCACAACATTCAGCTCCTCCACCTGCACATCCTACTTATGCACCATCACCTTCTCAAAAGCCAAATATCGAGGATACCTTGCAATCCATACAAACTTTTCTACAAGGTCAAAGCTAATATCAATGCTCAAAATACTCGAAATTTTGAAGACATAAGGAACCAATTGTCAATGTTGACTACCGTCCTAAGTACCCAAGAGAAGGGTAAGCTTCCAGCTCAACCCCAACCTAACCCACAAGTGCACGGTAGTAATAATACGGCTCCTTCTAGTTCGCATACAGAACATGCAAAGAGCATCATGACTTTGCGTAATGGGAAAGTCATTGATCAAACCGTCCCTTTGAGACCGCAGGTCACTTCTAATGCTGATGCTCCCAAAGTCGATGAAAGGAACAAAGAAGAAGTTGAGGTCCCAACTTCTACCGAGAAAGTTAAATGTCCTTTTCCTCCACCTTTTCGTAAAGCCGTTGCAAAAGCTCGAACCTAATTTTGAAATTCTTGAACTTTTTAAACAAGTAAAGATCAACATACCTCTTCTTGATGCAATCAAACAAGTACCCTCATATGCCAAATTTTTGAAGGACTTGTGTACTGTCAAACGCCGATTAAATGTTAAGAAGAAGGCATTTTTAACTGAAAATGTGAGTGCTATTTTGCAGCACAACATTCTCCCTAAATATAAAGATCCAGGTTGCCCAACCATCTCATGCATCATAGGTGACTTTAGGATAGAGCGAGCATTGTTAGATTTAGGGGCGAGTGTGAATTTATTGCCATATTCTGTATATGAGCAACTTGGTTTAGGTGAGTTGAAGCCAACCTCCGTCACTTTGCAATTAGCTGACAGGTCAGTTAAAATTCCAAGGGGGATTATCGAGGATGTATTAGTCCAAGTAGACAAGTTCTACTTTTCTGTCGATTTTATTGTATTGGACACACATCCGGCTTCGAACTCACAGTCTCAGATTCCGGTCATTTTAGGACGTCCGTTCCTTGCAACTTCTAATGCATTGATTAATTGTAGGAATGGCGTCATGAAGCTTTCTTTCGGTAATATGACCTTAGAACTGAACATTTTTAATGTGTGCAAACAACCCAATGATTCCGAAGAGAGTAAGGAGGTTGATTGGGTTGAAACCATCGCAGAAGATTATTTGTTAGCTAAAGCAATTAACGACCTATTCAATGATAGCTTAATTGATTGGTGTCCTAATGGAACCAATGGTAATAATTTGTCAGTCACACCTATTGTGGATAATCTAGATATCAAGATGGTCAATGGGTGGAGACCAAAAGAAGGAGAATTTGAGAGATTGTCGCCTCGAGAGGTGAAAATAGAACCATCCCATGAGCAAGCACCCAAGCTCGAATTGAAACCCTTACCAAAGGAACTTAAGTATGCTTTTCTTGGACCCGAAGATACTTTTCCTGTAATCATCTCGTCTGGACTTGATCATAACCAAGAAGGAAAATTAATTGATGTTTTAAAGAATCATAAAGGAGCCTTAGGGTGGTCTATTGCCGATTTGAAGGGAATTAGCCCCTTAATTTGCACGCACCGGATATATTTGGAGGACAATGCCAAAACCACAAGGCAAATGCAACGAAGGTTAAATCCTACAATGAGAGATGTGGTTAAGGCAGAAGTCCTCAAGTTGCTTGACGTGGGTATTATTTACCCAATTTCCGACAGCAAGTGGGTAAGCCCTACTCAAGTCGTTCCTAAGAAATTGGGTTTGACGGTAGTAAAAAATGAACAAGGTGAACTAGTTCCAACTCGTGTCCCGACGAGTTGGCGCATGTGTGTTGACTACCGAAAGCTGAATTTGGTCACACGAAAGGATCACTTTCCTCTACCCTTCTTAGACCAAGTATTGAAGAGGGTTGCAGGGCATGATTTCTATTGTTTTCTCGATGGCTATTCGAGATATTATCAAATTGAAATTTCACAGGAAGATCAAGAGAAGACTACCTTCACTTGTCCTTTTGGCACATTTGCTTTCCGACGAATGCCATTCGGGTTGTGTAATGCACCTGCAACATTCCAAAGATGCATGCTCAGCATCTTTGAAGACATGAACGAGAAATTTTTGGAAGTGTTCATGGACGACTTCTTCGTTTTTGGCGACACATTTGATGATTGCCTGTCACATTTACAAGCTGTCTTAGCTCGATGTATGGAAAAGAATTTGATACTGAATTGGGAGAAATGCCACTTCATGGTGCCAAAGGGAATTGTCTTAGGACATATTGTTTCATCGAAGGGCATGGAAGTAGATAGAGCTAAGACTGATTTAATTGCTAAGCTACCTGCACCCAAGACGGTTGGAGATGTTAGATCATTTTTGGGTCATGCCGGATTCTATAGGAGGTTCATCAAGGACTTTAGTATCATAGCTCGACCATTATGTAACCTCCTATCCCTTGATACACCGTTCAATTGGACTGAAACCTGTCAGGAGGCATTCAAAAAGTTAAAGTCTATGCTTAGCACTGCACCCATCGTTCGACCACCCGATTGGTCATTACCTTTTGAGATTATGTGCGATGCTAGCGACTATGCAATAGGAGCTGTCTTAGGACAACGCAAGGATAATAAGCCATATGTCATTTACTATGCAAGCAAAATCTTAAACGATGCTCAAAATGAATTACACTACCACCGAGAAGGAATTGCTTGCAGTAGTATTTGCCTTAGATAAATTTCGCTCTTATATCCTTGGTGCTCCTATTGTTATCTTCACGGACCATGCGGCACTAAAATATTTGTTGGATAAGAAAGAGGCCAAACCACGCTTAATACGATGGATACTTCTACTCCAAGAATTTGACATCACTATCAAAGATAAAAAAGGAGTAGAGAATGTGGTTGCTGACCATTTATCACGATTAGTTTTTCATGATTCAGTGCCACAGTTTTCCATCAAGGACTCATTCCCTGAAGAGCAGTTGTTTGCACTTTCTAGTATACCATGGTATGCAGATATTGTAAATTTTCTTGTTACAAGCCGGATGCCGGAGCATTGGGGGTCGACAGATAGAAAAATTTTCTTGCGCGAAGTAAAGAATTATTACTATGATGAACCCTATTTATTTAAATATTGCAATGATCAAATCTTTAGACGATGCATACCGGATCATGATATACAAAGCGTACTCTCTTTCTGCCATACTGATGCTTGTGGTGGACACTTTGTCTCTAAGAAAACTGTTGCAAAGGTCTTGCAATGTGGTTTCTATTGGCCTACTATGTTCAAAGAGGCCCACGAGTTCTGCAGAACATGTGATCCATGTCAACGTATTGGAAGTCTAACTCGTAGGCAAATGATGCCTCTTCAACCCATTACTATTATCGAAATTTTCGATTGTTGGGGCATCGATTTTATGGGCCCATTCCCACCATCTTTTGGATATGAGTACATTTTAGTCGGTGTCGAATATGTGTCCAAATGGGTAAAAGCTGTTGCTTGTAAGACCAATGATCACAAACCTGTCCTGAAGTTTTTAAAAGAAAATATTTTTTCACGATTTGGGATGCCTAAAATCATAATTAGTGATGGTGGAAAACACTTTTGTAATAAGCCTTTCGAAACCTTATTGAAAAAATATGGTGTCACCCATAGAATTGCTACCCCATATCATCCGCAAACCAGTGGCCAGGTAGAGTTAGCCAATCGAGAGATCAAACGTATTTTAGAGAAAACGGTGAACCCATCACGGAAAGATTGGTCCTTGAAACTATCAAATGCATTATGGGCTTATCGTACTGCATACAAAACCAATCTTGGCATGTCTCCCTACCGGCTAGTCTACGGAAAAGCGTGTCATTTGCCCGTAGAAATAGAACATAAATCGTATTGGGCAATTAGAAAATTAAATTTTGATTTACAAGATGCCGGTCTAGCTAGAAAATTGCAATTAAACGAGCTTAATGAGATTCGCAGAGATGCTTATGACAATGCTAAAATTTGCAAAGAACGAATGAAGATCTTACATGATAAATCAATTTTAAAAAAATCTTTTGAACCTTTGCAAAAAGTTCTTTTATATGATTCCCGCTTAATTCTGTTTCCTGGTAAGTTGCGATCGAGATGGACAGGTCCTTACATTATAAAAACTGTTTTTCCACATGGGGCGGTTGAGATTGAGAATCCACGGGATGGTAGAATTTTTAAGATAAATGGACACAGACTTAAACCTTTTCTTGAGAATTTTGCAGATGAAGAAGACTCCTTTTTCTTGGGGAGCCTTCTTATGACTGAACATGAAGGCAAAGGTATGTGTATATTAGTTAGGATTATTTTTCTAGTTTTGTAGGTTTCATTTTCTGGATATCAACAGCTCAAGGTATTCCTCTTCTCTCCAATGTTATTTTCTCTACTGTCTTTCATTATAATTTTCTTGTATCTATTACATTGATGACAATGCAATGTTTAAGTTGGGGGGAGGGAACTATTTTGCAAAAAAAAAAAAAAAAAAAAAATTGTTTTTGCATTCTTTTTAGCAAATGCACATGTATTTTCATATTGAGTTTGTGCAACTATTAAGGCAAGGAATACATGCATACTATGACTGATTAGAGACCTATTATTAGATCCCCACACACGTATTTAATGATTATAGGAAGGCCTCAGGAGTTCACATTTGTTTAATGCATTTTTATTAAGCTATATCTGTAAAAGAAGTACGAGTATCCTTGTCCGTACTATAAGGTTCTTGATTTGGTTTTCACATAAAGATCGAGGTTGAATACCCCGGCTAGATCATCTAAGTGCCTTATGTTCCGATCTTGGTTGACCTATAGTCACGTTGCAGTCACATTATATGGTTCAGTTTACCTTCTCTATTTTGAAAAAAAAAATTAAATAAATAAATAAATGAGGAGATGACAAGTCTAACCTCGTGGCGTAGTTTGGTTCGAGTAATTAAGCCCGAGGGGTGTTTACACCTAATGCCTTGAGCCAACTGGATCAAGAGTCATTGGCCGAAAACTCGCTACATGGACCTTGCTAGAGCCTAAGGGGGTTGGACTATTGTAATCACCATATGTGTTTCCAATATATATATATATATATATATATATATATATATATATATAAAGCATGAATAGGGTTGGTCGGGCTGAACCCAGTGACATGTGGTAATGGCTGGTTTGACTCCATTGTATTGGACCTTTGTGTACTTTGGATATTTAGTTGGGATTGATAGCTCTTTCTTTACATACGAACCATTCTTGACGAATGTAGATAACATGTGATATTCTGAAAATTTGATAGATCAGGTTCTAATAAACTGTAGTAAACACTTGCGAACTTGAGTAGTGCACCTAAAATTCAAGCGGTACCATGTTGTGGTGGAGGTATTAGTGCTCTAAGAAAGTCATTCTGTTTATGCATACTACACTTTAGTATTCCCCTTGCTTTGATAGTTGCCAAACTTGAGAAAAATATATATATCACGTGTGTATTAACCTAGATTTCATTATATAGCATTTTATGAATTATATTTGTGGGTAACATCACTGCAAATCCTCACGAGACAATACTCGTCCACTAGGGTAATCTAGGGATTTAACGGCTTGTTGCACGTGCTAAGTGCAATCGTGATTCCTACGAAAGTGAGTACTTAACTTAATTTTATACAATTAGTTCTAATAAAACATCAAAGGGTCAACCGACACTTTTTGTACTCTCATGTTATTAATTACTCTGAATTGCTAGAGACTAGCAATAAGCTAGTTGGTGGGTGTGATGAGAGCACAAAAGTGTGATTTACACATCACTTAAATTAATATTATTGCTAATAAATAATGATAAAAGTGTTGCATTAATATTATATTTTTGTGGTGCAAAGGTTATTGTAAATCAAGAGTTTAAATGCGCATTTTGTATAGTTTGGGATAAGGCATGGCTCCAAGCCTAATGATGTTAGGAGCATAATTGAACCTGGCCAAGCACATTTGCACCGGAGCTACACATGTCTACATGCCATAGCCTCTTCCCGTGACACATGCCAAAGATCCTGCTGCAGCCCTCATCCATTACCATCTTCAGCATACTGCGAGCTCCCGGATTCGTGATTTGATCTCAGAGGCTTCCCAGCGTCCGCTTCTCCTCGAGTCCATTCACAACCCGATCAACGCTCCCATGCTTCATTCCGTGAATCCTCCCAGCGACTGAACGGAAGAGATCACGCGCCTCCCAGCTTCCTCCATCTCCATTCCCCGAGCGTGCGACCCCGTATCAGAGCCTCCTCCGATCCCGCTGCATCTCCTAGCCGATTCACAGCCGGAACTCGCGTTCGAGCATCCCACAGCTAGCCAGGATCCGCCTACCCCGCATTCTCAGCAGCGGATCCAGCCTTCCCGCATTTCATCCATAGCGCGTCGTCCTCACCCGAGATCAGCGTCCATGATCCTCTCACAACGATCTCCCAGCATCCGCGATCAGCTCCCGAGCATCTCTGTGCATCCATTTGAAGAAGATTGGGATTCATGCCAAGCCTCCACACCTCAGTCTCCTCCGGCCATCCGTGATCACCGCCCAGCCGTCCGCCTCCTCCACAGCATCCGCGACTTCATCCTTCCAACCTCACGCGCCCAAGATCAGCCGTTCGCATTGATTTCCAGCGCATCCCCAAGATCCATAGAGGGGGGAGATGAGTATAAGAGGGGCTGGGATTGGGAAGAGAAGGGGGAGCTCCGATTCCGATTTGAAGAAGAAAACAGAGGAGCTTGGCTGCTGCAGTAGTAAGAAAAAGAGAAAAAAAAAATAGAAAGAAACAGGGGATGCCTTGTTTCTGTTATTAAAAAAAAAAGAGTGAGAAAGAGAGAGGAAGATGGAGGGCTGATATTCTAGGTGATGGGTGAAGAGAGATCATTTGGTATACCAAATTCATGATGTAAATTCTAATCCTTTGCTTTATACGATTTATCTTTTGATTATGCCATGATTCTTATATGTTGAAAATTCTTTTATGATTTATGCTTATTGATACATGTCTTCCTCGATTATTTGATTCATCGTTGACGTTATAAGACACGTTGAATGCTTAACAAAAGAATTCATGTTATCAAGAACATACTCCATAATTAAATTTTCTGCTTATAATTCTTAAAGAAAACAAAAGAATCATAGAATTTATCGCATGAATTTGATATTATCAAAGGAGATTCTGGATCCCTGCACCATCTTAATCTATCCTAACTTCGATTCTCTATTTATTCGATTTATTTTCTATCTACAAAACATCATCTTAACCCACGAATTTATTGAATTAATTAATCTAAAATTACGCTAATAATCCATATTTCGTTCCCTGAGGAATCGACCTCGGACTTCCGAGTTATACTACTTGTGCGATTCTCCTGCACTTGGGAAAACAATTTTATTTTTGCACCAGCGCCACCCTGGGTTATAAGTGTTAGAATATGGATCATTACCCGGTCGGGACTGTGTTTGGGCAGCATTTACTTGCTCTTGCACAAATTCAGGGAATTGTGCTGCCGAAGGGCATTCATGAATAGGGTGAGACGGGCTAGAACAAAGAGCACAGACTTGTGCTTGGAAAAAATTTGGAAGCTGTTCTCTAGACATTAGCTGGTCCAACTTGCGGGACAGTGCATCTACTTTGTCAGATAGACCTATGGACTGGCTAACTTCATATATGGTCCCTTTTCTTTGAGAACTCGGGGGTGCTTGACGAGCGGAGGAGGCATGGTGGAGAGAGTTTTCATTAAGGTTTTCAAATAATTGCCATGCCTCATGGTCACTTTTAAGCATGAAAGTTCCTCCGCATGCGGCATCGATCATCTGACGGTTTTGTTCAGTCAATCCGTCATAGAAACATTGCACTAATTGCCATTTAGGTATTTGATGATGCGGGCATTTTCGGAGTAAGTCTCTAAATTTTTCCCAAGTTTCATGAAATTCTTCCCCGTCAGATTGGGAGAAGCTCGTGATAGCACGCCGAAATTGGTTTGTTCTTCCTATGGAAAAATATTTCTTTAGAAATTCATGTTGCATTTGAGCCCATGAAAGAATGAAATTGGCTTCTAATGAATGGAGCCACTGCTTAGCTCTATCCTTAAGGAAAAAAGGAAACAGCCTAAGTTTCAGAGCATCATCAGTGAAGTTCTGAATTTTGACAGTAGTGCAGATCTCAAGGAACTCATCTAAATGTCTGTATGGGTCTTCATTGTTGAGTCCATAAAAAGAGGGAAGCATTTGGATGACACTAGACTTAATTTCAAACTGCACAGCAGCCGTGGTATCAGGTAGTCGAATACAAGATGGAGAGGTATAAATGAAAGGAGTAAAGTACTCCTTTAACAGTTTGGGTTGCTCTTCAGCCATCTCGACAAGTGGTGTAGATCCTATGGTTCTATAGGTACGGATTTCGGCTCGAAGGGCCCTAATAGAACGTTCTATTTCAGAATCAAAAGGTACTAATTCAGGAGATCTGGAACGACACCCTAGCATACACTAATGCTTTTCTAATCAGTCAAGTGCGGTCAAGCATGCATTAAAAGAAAAAGACTTCAAATCCTTATGTTTGCCCTAAAATCACTAGACAGCTCCTAACAGGTTTGAAGAGGGCACCTAAGCCTCCAATCCGGTCTAATGAGCTGAGTTGACCAGGTAAGCTCCCAGGTAAGTGGGGGGGTCACAATGCGTTGCAAAGGTCCCATTTAAAAACCACTTGCCTCGAACAGATGAACTGTCTCCCTTGGGACAAAGCTTGCCTAGACATCAACTGAGCTACAGAGCGAAATTGGTGCAACTTTCGGTGATCTTCGTCCTATTGAGCTCGAATGTCCCTAGGGCCAACGTCTAATTGATTTTAATTTAAAATGATGGCTATGTGAGAATTGATTCACCTAATTTGGGCAAGAATCTGGTGATGAAATCCAGTTCTTATCTTGTTGGGGTGATTGCCCTTACTATGTGCGGATTAATTGGTGTATGTGTATCAAGCATGCATTCACACTTTTACTGAAATTAAAATCAAACAATCACCACAAAAAGGGAATTAATTTAAGAAAGGTTTAGAGGTTACCAAAGGGAATTTTCCAGCAATTTCGATTTTTTTTTTTTAGGCAAACCTCTGCAGCATTCCTTTTCCAGTAGTTCCCTTTTTGATCGTCCCAGATTTTCTTTTCGATTCCTGAACAAGAAAAATCAAAAATTAGTAAGAGAGATGAACGAGATAGGAAAAGTAACAAAAATAGAGAATATTTTTATTTTATTTTAGATATATATATTATTATTTTATTTTATTTTTTTTTGAAAGTTTTTTTTTTAAATTTTTATGAAAAGAAAACAACTATGCTAGCAATCCCCGGCAACGGCGCCAAAAATTGATAGTCAACTTTAAAAACCACGCAATAGCACGTATCTGGTAGGATAGTGGTTACGGGTATCGATCCACAGGGATTGGGGTATAGTTGTTTTTCTTTAAAAATAAAAATATTTGAAAAAGAGAATTTGTGAAGACTATTAAACTAAGCAATTTAATAAAAGAAAATGCAATTAAAGGGATATCAGTTTGGGAGAACCTAGGGCAAGGAATTCATCACTAACATCGGAACAAGGGTTATTTATAATTTATTTCATTCTTGGATTAACATGCAAATTGGCTACAAGCCTAATAAGCATTTGAATAGAAATTCACAAAAGTAATTTAGGCATAATCCATCTTCAGTTGGCATGAAATGTCTACCCTAATCTAAGGTGGTAGCACACTGCATCTTTCTTAAGCATGGACTATCTTATATTTACTCAGTGATCATGAAAAACAGTTGTACGAACATCATACTTAAAATCACAGAAATTAAATATGATTCAAAAGAAGATATCCATTAAAAATAATAAGTTCATACAACCCCAAGGATATAAAATAAAATATAAAACCCGTGTCCCTTTGTTAGGGCTGCATCCAGCCCTAGTGAGGAGATCAGCCTTTCATGGAGTGGTAGACGGCAGCAGCAGCATAGCAGCAGGCTTCCATCTTCATATAAAAATCTTTTCCTTCCATCCCACTCTCTCTATTCCCAAAATATCACAAAGTATTCTCTCCCTCTCTTTTCTCTCTTTTTTTTTTATTTTTTCTTCGTGGGAACTTGGCTTCTCCCCTGTTCCGAAGAGATCCTGGAACCGGACCCCCAAAGCTTGCCTCTTCTCTGTGTGAAGCTCCCTCCTTTTATAGCTGCAATCTCCTCCTCTCTCCTCTGTTTCGAATGAAGGATTAAGATGAACGAAAGCGGGATAAGGCAGATGACTTCTATCCTTTGTTCCTTGGATGTGGCAGTTATCTTGCGGATGATGATTTGAGTCTATCCGTGGCTGATGGAGCTGAACTTCGGTTGAGCAGCTGAGAACGGAAGAACAGCTGGGACGCAAGCATTTGAGAGGATTTCGGAGGCTGGGATCTGATCATTTCTTCAAGCATGAGATCCTGTTCCGAATCCGAGAAGGATGCAGTTGCTTGTGAATGGTTGGATAGCTCATGCGGACGGTGGATGCTTGAATCAAAGGGAGATGATGTCTATCCGGACGCTGGGAAGAAATGATTTGGTTCTATCCATGGATATTGGACTTAATCCGGATTGAAAGGAAGCTTGGGAACAGCTAGCAGTTGGGAGAAGGTGATCCGGAACGCTGGCTGGTTCGGAAGTAGTGGATATGGCTGAGAGAAGATGCTCGTGATGGTTCTGTTCCGCTGAAATAGGGGATGCGTTGAACGCCATCGCGAACGGAATGATTCGTGGATGATATGGCAGCTGGGATCAAACGTGAGATGGTGTTCTCGGCTGGAATTAATCCTGAAACAGGGGAAGGCTGTGACAGACGTGGACGACAGAGTCAATCCGAACGACTGGCATGCTGCGGGATTGGTTTTGTGAGAGGAAATCTGGGATACAAGCTGATCTGGAACGAGAGGAAGCTCGGGAAGCTTCAGACGTTGGGAATAATCCAGCAGAAGGTTGCTGGTTCTCATCCGGAAGGGAAGATGAATATGAGAGGCTTGATTTTTGGAGGAGATAGACTCTGTTATGGGATGCAGGGAATCCGAAACGTTGGGAAGAAATGAGATGATCTTGGGATGCTGATAAAGCTGGAAGATGAACACGATGCTGGCCATGGGATAGAGATGAGTCGCCGGGAGGAGATGGATTCGGCTCTATTTCGTTGGAACACGGGAGAAGGGGAGGATGGTCCGGAAGACGTTGAGGTGCTGGAAAGATTAGATTTGCATCTATCTTGGCTGAGAACATGTCCACTCGGCTGGGAATAGGTTCATGTGGTTGGAGTGTTATTTTTTATTTTTGAATGGGGAAGGGACTTGGTTTGGAAGGAATAAGGGAGTCGGTTGTTGAGCCCAATGTTGAAAGAAATAAGGAAGTTGGGAGAGTAATGAAACGGATCTGTGAGCTACGATATTGGGAGATCAAGCTGGGATCAAACTTAGAGCATTAATCGCTAAGCACTTAGAGGGTGATGTGGACACAGGTTCAGCTGCCAACGCGACCTGCACACATTAGTTCAGACATCATCCCAATTAATTCGACTCGACCTGTACACATTAGACTTAATCATTAAATAATTAAATCAACTCGAATTACCTCTTATAATTATTAAAATGCAATGATGATGGTAACACATATTTTATGGTTAAATTTACGAAATGTGTGTGTTAAAATAATAATAAGTGCTAGGAGAAAGAGGTTAATTTATATATTATTTAGCACTTATCACTCGTGAACAGTAGGAGTCAACTCGAGCACTATTCCTTGAAACTCCAAAGTGCCAGAGTCGACTCTGAACTTCCAGAAGTCGACTTGAGGACTGTTCTTTTGAATTTTTCTTTGAATTTGCTTCTCCAACTTGAATTCTTTGAACTTGAACTTTGGCCCAAAGAAGTGTGGCTTTCTTCTAACTTTTCTTGAGAGCTTTTGAGGCCTTCTTGTATTTATCCAACTTGCTATATTCCTTGTAAAACAAATTATCTTTCTTCTTGCAACACAAACATTAGTAATCATACTTCAAGATTTTGTGATCATCAAAATTAATCTTTGGGTCAACAATCTCCCCCTTTTTGATGATAACAAAATTTGGAGTATATGCAATATAAAATAGATTGTGTTCTAGAACTAATGCATAGCTAAGTTGCATGAAGTAGAAAACACGCATCTTTAAAATATATTTCATGATAATGCTTTATATTTAAGCAGCTTAACATAATCAACACATAAAACATTATGAGCATATACTCAGATATTTCTTCCCCTTTTTGACAACATCAAAAAGGTTGCAAGATAATGAAACATTAATCACAAAGTAGCAAATGATACTCAAATATTTCTTTTTCTTATTGTACTCTGATTTTCAGTCAATGTAGGTCGAATTATTGCAAGAATATGGATCATATAACTCAAGACAATAATGTCAGAATAAGATTAATGAGCATAGATCAAAGCCAATTAAGATGATTTCAGAGCAAATTATAATGAGAGCACATCGAATATGATTCCAAAGATAGTTTTCAAATCAAGTGTAGGTGGAACCTTTTTCAAGTTAATTCAAGGAGTATCAAGAATGATATTCAAAGAAAGCACGAATGGAAATCCAACCTTCCTTTTTTGTCCAATATATTAAATATATAGCAACATGAGAGCAATCTAATCAATTTTTTGGAGTATAATATCAAAACTTATATACTCAAAAAATATAACATCTTGTTGGATCATTAATTCTTAATGACTTCAAAGTTCTTTCATGATATAAAAATATTGTGGTACAAATACCAAAATGTGAATTCATGCAATTTATGATATATCTTAGAGTATACATAAAATGCAAAGCTTTGAAAGTTCTTTTAGAGCTCTTTTAAAGACTTTCTTTTGCTCTGTTAAAAAGAATAACATCAAAATCAATTAAAAGGAATTGGCAGAGGATTAAAACTCTAAAGTGCATGCCAATAAGAATTCATTAGTAAATTCCAATGAAAATTTTTGGTACTAAGACAGGTGGAATCCTTCACAACAGATGATTTACCAATTAAGTACAGATGAAAATTGAACTTTCAAAACATATTTAATGAAGCACAAAGTTTGATACCAAAAATCTGCTTAAATTGATACCAATTAGATATTAAAAACATACTAAAAGTTCTTTGCCAAATTTACATAGAGTAACCTCTATTGATTTAGTTTTTAAGAACATTCATTTTTTTTTCTTTTATTTATGTAAGCCTCTTGAGATCTATTCATGCTTTTCAGATATCGACAACAATGACCATGAATCAAACATTACCTTCCAAGCTAATTTTTTTTTTACTTTTATTTTTCTTCCTCCTTTTTTATTAAATTAGAGGCATTAAGATTAACCATTTGAATTGCAATTTGGTTCATGATTGATGCACAAGTTATATTAACGAAATAGCAAGCCTCTAGGTGTATCATAAAGATTTTCAGATTTAAATTTCAGATGATACATATTGGAATGTATTAGGATCACTTCTTATTTAGTATTCTTTCTCTCGCCTTTAGTTATGGATTTATGCAATTAAGTTCCATATGATCTCTTCCTCTGAAATTTTCTTTCTCCCCCTTAATTAATCATTCTATTTAAGAGTTTAGAATTTGAAGATAATGTTCAATAAAACATTCAAATTGTCAATCTCGAAAATATATTTTCTATAAGTTTTAGTACAGGTTACACTAATGAGAGCATATTTCTATAAAGCTCAAAGTTTGAGATAAGACAACTTTTGTAGAACTCAACTCAAGGTATAGGCTTATTATGTAACTAAGGCAAGTAAGGCAATACAAGGAGGTTTAGCAAAATCAATTCATAAAATATTCAAGGTATGCATCAATAAAAGTGACTTTTGAATAAGATGCATATTGCAAAGAGATTGAATATCTAAAACTCCCCCTTAAAAGATGCATTCTTCTTTAATCATTCTTTTCTTTTTGTTAAATTTCAGATTTTAATGGTAAGTGTGAATAAATTGAAAGTCTATGATATCAAGAATGTAAAGTGATCTAGATTTTTTCAAAATTTATAGTAATCAGTCTTTTGAATCTTTCAAGAACAAGTCATGCTTCCTCTTAATCTTTGAGAAAATGTACTGAAATATTAACTAAAAAATAATTCTTTTGAAGCTCAATTTCTTTCAAAAGCAATTACATTTTCTTTCTTTTAAGAGTCATTTGAGTGAGTTAAAATATTTCTAGCTTTAGGAGCATTCACTCTCTTTTAAAGATAGCTTTTTCTTTTAGTCATGGAATTAACAATCATGCAAAAAAGGAATATAGAGGATCATTCAAGTGAATGTTTATAGAATTTAATTTCTTACTCATAAATTCACAGCAATGTGTATATGAGACACAATAAATCTTTTTAATATTAAACTAAAATCATATATTTAGAAACATTTGTTCGCAATCAAGATCATTGAAAGATACATCAATTAGACCAATTTTAGCACATTTCTAAGATACAAAATGATATGTTTCGGATGCGTATCAAGACAATCAACCAAGGCATCAAAATTAATTCGGTTTTTCTTAAGTTAAAATTTTCATTTAGGAATCATATTGAGTTATTCTCCAAAATGATACAATCATTGAAGCATATAATGAAAGTTACAAAAATGCAATGATTAAAGTATTTTTAAATTAAGTTTAAGCTTTATACAAAATCAGATTCTGAATAAAAATTTTCAAGGAAGCTTTCAGGATTATAATTTGAGATATGCATCTTCTACATTGTAGCTTATCTTAAATTATTAAGATTGAAAATACATATTTCAAAAACATTAGAGCACATCCAGAATCTTTGTAATTCATATTGAATTTTGGTACAAATTGGAAGACATTATGTACTAATGTTAGGCAAGTTGAAAGATAAATTCTAATCAATTCATTCTGCCTAATTTGCAAATTCAGATTATCCTTTTCTTCTCCATTTTGCAAATATATTCAATTTTCAGATTTCAAAGGTGATCATGAACGACAAATCTAAAATTTCTTTCAAAAATATTTTTAGAAAAATTTTTATGGAAATTTTTTTAAAAAATATTTAAGCATTGGAACCGATTTAATAAAAAAATTTGATCAAAAGAGTACAAGAGAAATCCAAAATATCATTGATGAGTATGGAATGCAAGTGAAAACAATTTTTATTAGGCTTTGGAACACAAGTTATTTCGAAGACAAAGGTGAAGCAAAAACTTGTGTATAAAGTTAAAGCCTATTTCAAATTATGAGTGTCATAAAAAGAAAAATAAATTTACTATTGGTAGAAGCATGTTTCAATCAATTTATTCAAGCATGGAGCATTTCAAACTGTGTGGAGTGATTGATTATAACCCTATTTGATTTTGATGAGCTCAAAGCATTTGAGTATATCTTATGTTATACTAATGAATTCAATCTAGTGTTTCAGTCAAATATTTGTGATTTTATGTTTAAGTGTCTCTAGCTTTGGTTCAATACACTTTGGCTAAGTATGGAAATCAACTTGAACCAAAGTCTGAATCTCGAGTCGACTCCGGAAGATTACGAGTTGACTCCAAGCGTATCAGAAGCACTGGCACAAGCTCGAGTCGACTCCTACACATTACGAGTCGACTCCGACTGAGAACAGACAGCCAGACAGAAAGATATATCTCAGAACCTGTCACCGAGTCGACTCCGGAAGAATTCGAGTCGACCCCGATGTTTGCCGAGTCGACTCCAGCAAAGTACGAGTCGACTCCATGGAGTAACAGACAGAAAGACAGAGAAGCCATTTTGGACTCTGAGAGCCGAGTCGACTCCCAAAGAACTCGAGTCGACTCCGACGGTTGGCAGGTCGACTCCTAGGAAGCAAGAGTCGACTCTCAGAGAAATGCAAGGCTAAAAGTCAGAGAGCCAACTTCGTGTCTGAGAGCCGAGTCGACTCCCGCAAAGTCCGAGTCGACTCCAAGGCATTTCAACTCCAAAGACAGAAGACCGGTACTTCAGTGTCTGAGAGCCGAGTCGACTCCCGCAAAGTCCGAGTCGACTCCGAGGCAGCTCAACTCCAAAGACAGAAGATCGGTATTTCAGTGTCTGAGAGCCGAGTCGACTCCCGCAAAGTCCGAGTCGACTCCGAGACAGTTCAAGTTCAAAGACAGAAGACCTGTCTTTCCGGCTCTGAGAGCCGAGTCGACTCCAAGAAAATCCGAGTCGACTCGAGGAAGTAAAATCGAGAGGATGATTTTGGAATCCTGAAGATCGAGTCGTCTCCAGAAGGGAAAGTCATCTCCGGACAATTGGCGAGTCGACTCCAGGTTCAGCCGAGTCGACTCCAGAACGGGACGGCACTTTATTTCGAATTTTGAATAGTGGCCGAGTCGTCTCCAGTAAAGCATGAGTCGACTCCAGCAACACTCGAGTCGACTCCTGATCGAGCGAGTCGACTCCGATCCCAACGGACATTTTGTCAGGAGTTGCAGTGTGTGCAGAACGGCCATCAAATGTGTCTAACGGCTATTTTTCGTTAGGAATGGCTTAAATAGCCTGAGTGAACAGTAATAGAGTAAGAGAGAGAGACTCCATTCAAAGCAAAAGGGATTTCCACCAACCAAAGGCTCTCTAGAGTAATTACAAGAAAAAGAAGGAAGAAGTGCATTGAAGTCTACTCTCCAACCGTCTTCCTCACATTCAAGGCTCTCCTCCTGATAGCAAATCTTCAGCAAATTCAAGAGGAGTCAAAGAGTTTGAAAAGCCCCTTCCTCCACCTCCAAAATCTGTTTAAGGGCTTCTAACTCTTCCTTGCTTATATTGTTTAAATACGCTTTTTGAGAAGCTTCCTTTTTTACTTGTTTCAAACTATTTGTTTCTTACTTGATTCAATCAGGGGATTGAATCAAGGGTGTTAAGGTTTGTTGGTGAGCCGAGGTTAAAACCAACGGTGTAAGGGTTTGATTGTGATCCCGGAAAAATAATCTGGTGGTTCTAGTCGGTGAGCCTGTGAAAACTGACTGAGTTTGTTGTGATCTCGTAAAACAACAAGTTGGGTTGTGAACTTGTAAAACAACCGGCTGTAATCCGAGGGATTATAGTGAACTCCCAAGTGAGGCTTGGGGAGTGGACGTAGGAGCAAGGGTTAGCTCCGAACCACTATAAAATCGCTTGTGTTTGTGATTGTTTCATTGTCTCTTCCTTTCCCTTCATCCACTGCATATAGCAACTAATTAATCCACTTGCAATAAGTTTTAATTAGTTACTCACAAAGTTTTTTAATCGCAATAATTACTTTAAAACCCAATTCACCCCCCCCTCTTGGGTTGTCTTTTTGGGCAACAAGTGGTATCAGAGCTAGAACTCTTCTACCAAAAGAGTAAAAGATCAAAATGACAACCCCATTTGGATCTTCTCATATTGAGGGCCAGTCCACCCATAGACCTCCATTCTTCAATGGAACCGACTACTCATATTGGAAGGCTAGGATGAGAATATTTATCCAAGCACAAGACTATGATATGTGGACCACCATACTTAATGGACCATACATCCCATCAATTTTTGTAGAGGGTGTTACTATACCCAAACTTGAAAAGGATTGGGATGACAATGGTATAAGGAAGGCACAACTAATTGCCAAAGCAATGAATGTGCTTTATTGTGCTTTAGACCGAAATGAATTCAATAGAGTCTCTACTTGCAATTCTGCAAAAGAGATATGGGATAGACTTGAAGTGACCCACGAGGGCACAAATCAAGTAAAAGAATCTAAAATAAATATATTAGTTCATAAGTATGAATTATTTAAGATGGATTCCAATGAAACTATCACTTGCATGTTTACTAGATTTACTGACATTATCAATGGCCTAAAAAGCCTTGGCAAAAATTATACTAACAGTGACCTTGTCAGAAAAGTTCTTTGATGTTTGCCAAGGTCATGGGAGGCCAAGGTTACGGCAATCCAAGAAGCCAAGGACTTGAACAAGCTTCCACTTGAGGAGCTTTTTGGATCCCTAATGACGCACGAGCTCACAATGAAACAACACAGCGAAGAAGAATCCTCTCATAAGAAAAAGGTAATAGCTCTCAAATCTACTTCTTCTAACAAGGATTTATCTTGCAGTAGCAGCAATGAAGAAGATGATCATGAGGGAGATGATGATGAGGCTCTTCTCGTGCATAAGTTCAGAAAATTCATCAACCGAAAGAAGTCCTTTCATCAAAGGAGAGGTCCCTCAAGTTCCTATTACAAGGATAAAGGTAAGGAAAGGGAAAATGAGGGAATCGGATGCTATGAATGTAAGAAGCCGGGACACTTCAGAGCAGACTGTCCTTTGCTCAAGAAGGGCAGCAAGTATAAGAAAAAGAAAGTCCTCGTCTCCACCCTATCGGATTCCGATTCATCATCATCATCATCGGATGAGGAACAAGAGGAAAAGGCCAACCTCTGTTTTATGGCAAACGAAAATGAGGTAACATCTGAAACGTATTTAGATTTTACCTTTGATGAATTGTATGATGCGTTTAATGAATTAATGGAAGAATATAAGACAATAAATCTTAAGAATAAAGAGCTAAAACTAACCAATCAATCTCACCTCCATAAATACGATAAATTAGTTAAGGATAAGAATTTTATCATTAAAGAAAATTTAGAACTTAAAACAAGCAAGCAAATGTTAATTCAAAAAACTAATACCTTAGTTAAAGATAACGAAAAACTAACCAAGGAAATTTCTGAACTTAAAAAGGATAAACAAACTATTAAAGATAATTTCACAAAAGACTTAAACGCACTAAAAACAGAAAAACAAAAGTTGGCACAAGAACTTGAAAAATACAAACCTTTTGTAGAAAAGTTTACATATAGTTTTGAAAAATTAGAAATGATACTTAATAGTCAACGAGCTGTGTTCAATAGAGCTGGTTTAGGGTATAAACCTAAAAATAAGCAAAAGCTCCTTAGTAATTTTTTTATAAAAGCAGGGAAAAGCAAAATTAAGAATATAACCTGTTTTTGCTGTGGAAAAATAGGACATAAAGCTAATGTGTGTGATCATAGAAAAGGAATAGCTAAAAGAAAAATTAAAAAGGTTTGGGTTCCAAAAGGAACCAACATTACTAACCATGAAGGACCCAAGAAAACTTGAGTACCTAAAATTGTATGATTTTCTTGTGTAGGAGTGTCTTGCAGCCAAGGTCGACAAAAACTGTTGGTACTTGGATAGTGGCTGCTCAAGACACATGACGGGTGACAAAGACCAATTCTTCACCCTTGAGCCTAAAAAGGGAGGTGCAATGACATTTGGAGACAATAACCAAGGTCACATCGTTGGTATAAGTAAAGTACAAATCACCTCCTCAACCTTTGTTGATAATGTACGATTAGTAGATGGTCTTAAACATGACTTACTTAGCATAAGTCAATTATGTGATAAGGGTTTTGATGTTCTGTTTAAACCATCCTTATGCATCATAACCAACTCAATTGATAATAGCTTAGTATTCAAAGGAATAAGACGTGGAAATGTCTATGTAGTAGATCTAGATGATCTTGCTAAAAACAGTCCTTGCTTAGTTGCTAGTGATACTAAGGTTAATGATGCAAGTTGGTTATGGCACCGTAAATTAGGACATGCAAGTATGGATACAATATCTAAGTTAGTTAAAAGAAATTCTGTAATAGGTTTGCCAAAACTAAAATTTGAGAAAAATAAAATCTGTGAAGCTTGTCAATATGGCAAACAATCAAGGAACTCCTTTAAATCCATAAATTGTGTCTCTACCTCTACACCTCTTGAACTACTACACATGGATCTATTTGGACCAACTAGAACCACAAGTCTAGGTGGTAACAAATATGGTCTTATTATTGTAGATGATTTTTCTAGATATACTTGGGTCATGTTCTTAGCTCATAAAGATCAAGCGCTTTCTGTATTTAAGAAATTTCATAAAGAAGTAACTAATGCGAGAGATGCTTCAGTCATAGCTATTAGAAGTGACCATGGAACGGAATTTGAAAATCATCTATTTGATGAATTTTGTAGTAAAAAGGGGATAACTCATAATTTCTCTGCACCTAGGACACCACAACAAAATGGAGTTGTAGAAAGAAAGAATAGAACCCTAGAGAAAATGGCTAGAACCATGTTATGTGAAAGTAACCTCCCTAAGTATTTTTGGGGAGAAGCCATTAATACATCATGTCATATCCTAAATAGAGTTCTATTGAGACCCATTATAAAGAAAACACCTTATGAACTTTGAAAAAATAGAAAGCCCAAAGTAAACTATTTTCATGTTTTTGGATGTAGGTGTTTCATTCATAATAATGGCAAGGATAACTTAGGTAAATTTGATTCTAAATCTGATGAAGGTATCTTTTTGGGATATTCTACATTAAGTAAAGCATATAGAGTATTTAACAAAAGAAACCTTGTTATTGAAGAATCTATACATGTTGTTTTTGATGATACTAATGATATCTCTTCTAGCAAGAGAGTTGTTCCTGATGATGATGCAAAAATTCTTGATGAAAAGATTGATGAGATGACATTACAAGAAGATGAACAAAAACTAATTGGAAATGCATCAACAAGCCAAGAGGCAATTGTGGATCATGGGCTGACTAAGGCTTGGAGGTATGCTCATGGGCATCCTAAGGAATTAATTTTAGATGATCCATCTCAACCTATTAGGACTAGAGCATCTCTTAGGAACTTAAATAATCATCTAGCATTTGTCTCACACTTTGAACCTAAACACATAGAAGAAGCTGAAAAGGATGTAAATTGGATTAATGCAATGCAAGAAGAACTAAACCAATTCACTAGAAACAAGGTATGGAACCTAGTTGAACGACCCTCTGAATATTCAATAATAGGAACCAAATGGATATATAAAAATAAACTTGATGAAAATGGAATCGTGATTAGAAACAAGGCTAGACTAGTAGCAAAGGGGTATAATCAAGAAGAAGGTATAGACTTTGATGAAACCTTTGCTCCTGTAGCTAGACTTGAGGCAATTAGATTGTTACTAGCATTTGCATGCTCTAAAGATTTCAAATTATTTCAAATGGATGTAAAAAGTGCCTTTTTGAATGGGTATATTAATGAGGAGGTGTATATAGAACAACCACCTAGTTTTGAAAATCATCAATACCCCAGTCATGTGTATAAATTAAACAAAGCACTTTATGGTTTGAAACAAGCACCTAGAGCATGGTATGAAAGACTTAGCAAATTTCTGTTAGATCATGAATTCTCTAGAGGGAACGTTGATACAACATTGTTTTTGAAAAGGAAAAATAAAGATATGTTAGTAGTTCAGATTTATGTAGATGATATTATTTTCGGTACTACTAACAATCGCCTCTGCGAAGAATTTGCTGACCTAATGCAGAGTGAATTTGAAATGAGCATGATGGGAGAGCTGAACTATTTTCTCGGGCTCCAAATCAAACAATCTGAAGAAGGGATCTTCATCAATCAAGCCAAATACATCAAGGAGATGCTTAAAAAGTTTGATATGGAAGGAAACAAGTCAATCAGCACACCCATGAGTTCATCATGCAAACTAGACCAAGATGAATCAGGTAAATCAGTAGATCAAAAGATGTATAGAGGTACGATAGGATCTTTATTATATCTCACTGCAAGTAGACCTGATATCATGTTTAGTGTATGCATGTGTGCTAAATATCAATCTAATCCTAAGGAATCACATTTAATTGCAGTCAAGAGAATCTTTAAATACCTAATAGGAACGAAAAATATAGGTTTATGGTACTCTAAAGAATCTAGCATAAACTTAATAGGGTATACAGATTCAGATTTTGCTAGTTGTAAACTTGATAGAAAAAGCACCAGCGGGTCATGTCAATTCTTAGGAGAAAATTTAATCTCTTGGTTTAGCAAGAAACAAAATTCGGTTGCATTATCTACGGCGGAAGCCGAATATGTTGCTGCCGGGAAGTTGTTGTGCTCAAATCTTGTGGATTAAACAACAACTTGAAGATTATGGCATTAAATAAGATAAAATTTCCATTAACTGTGATAATACAAGTGCCATTAATCTAACTAAAAATCCAATTCAGCACTCAAGAACTAAACATATTGAGATAAGACATCACTTCATAAGAGATCATGTACTGAATGATGATGTGACACTTCAATTTGTGTGTACTGATGATCAACTTGCTGATATCTTCACAAAACCCCTGAGTGAGGATCGCTTTTGTATACTTAGAAGAGGGTTAGGAGTGATTGATCCATTCTCGTGATACTCCTCTAGTTCATAGATTTTGAGGATTAGTCTATGGTAAACATAGGACTTCTTATCTATGATCATCAATTCAGCTCCTAGATCATGGATAAGTCTATAACTATCTCTTGTGGCACGAAAATAACATAATTTTTGGGTGCGTGCCAGAGTTTGAGTTGACTCGGATACATTTTAGAGTCGGCTCATGGGGGAGTCGACTCGCGCATATTTTGGAGTCGACTCGAGGTCGAGTCGACTCGCAACTTACTGGAGTCGACTCGAGGTCGGAAATCCGATGTTTTAACCCTAATCGAAACGTTCAATCCCCACTTCTATTCACAGCCAACACTGTTCCAAAACCCTAGAGCCGTCTCCGACCTCGTCTCCGACCCATTCTAGGTCTTCTCCATCGAGTTTTCCTCCATTTCTCCTAGTTCCTCTCCCGTGTCTAGGTCAAAAATGCCTAGGAAAGTAGTTGTCCCGAGCCGAAAGAGACCCATCTCTGCGAGCGGGGCCGAGCGACGGTCAAAGGCTCGGAATGAACCCGTGAGGCAACCACCTCCGGTTTCTTCCCCGCCTAGGCCGGTTTCCTCGCGTCCGTGCGCCGGGAAGGCGGTCTCCACCGGGAGGAAAGTCAACTTTGACTTCCTCTCCCGGGAAGGCTTCACCCTAGGGCATCGTCTTAGGGCACAAGGGCTAGAGTTTTTCTGTTCCTTAGACCTCCTAACTTACTCGGGGTTAGTTAGGAAATTTTATGGGACTGTAGCCCGGGGTAGTGGTGGTATCCAGGAAACCGTAGCAAGTGTCCCTATATTCATCTCGGAGGACGTCATTGCTCAAGTCCTCCATCTTTCCCAAGAAGGGATCTCTCCCAGTCACCCTCTAGATAGGACTGAGGCCCTTACAGCAGTTTTAGGGAGTCCTCCATAGTCCCCCATAGAGGAGGTGTTCGCAAATCAGCTGTCGGCTGAAATGCGGCTTCTCCTTAGTGTCATTTCTAGGACTCTCTTCCCAAAGACTGGGAGGTTTGACTTTATCTCCGAGAAGGACCTAACCCTGATGTACCATATACTCCAGGACACTCCTATCAACTTCCCCAAACTTATCTACAAGTACCTCTGTGAGCCTCTAGATAAACCTAGGCTCAGTCTTCCCTATGGCATGCTGTTCACCTTGATATTTAGGGAGTTAGAGGTCCCCATTCCTGAGGGGGAGCCCTCTCGCTCACTGCGTCACACAGATCGCATGGGTGAGGGGACTCTTCATAGGATGGGATTTCATAGAGTAGAGGGAGTCTGGGTACGGAGACCTTCCACTTCATCTGACCCTACCACTCATCACTCTCCTACCTCTGATCATGACCAGGACCACCATACAGATCTACCCACCCATCCTTCTACCTCTGGTCCTGCACATACAGAGCCCTCCACCTCCACTGCCCCATCTACTCAGCAGCAGCCACTGGAGGTCCGCATATCTTCTGAGCAGCTCCGAGAGTTGTGGCAGGAGATAGTGAGGGATCTGCGAGATGATCTGCTGAGGGAGCTCCGAGGTCCTCAGAGTACTCCCTCCACCGAGCTAGTTCCCTCCTTAGCAGCCGTGACAGAGATGGTTGCAAATCTGAAGGAGAAAATATTCAACATTCGAAGCCTAGTTCAAGGTCAATACTAGAACATAAGTGACGTCAAGGACGACACAAGGGAGATGCGAGATAGCATCAAACAGGAACTAGGCAACCAGAGTCAGGGTGCTGAGAGACTAGCCAATGTACTAATCTTCAAACTTGACACCCTCCAAGAAAGTGTGAACAACATATCTACGATTCAGTCTAGAACCACCTCGGAGATACTCGAACAACTGGGGAACATCAATGAGGGGTTAAGCATGGTCATCAAACACACTAGACTAAGCAAGGGAGCCACATCCTCCACCACAAAGAAACCCTAGTATCTTTTGTTCTTTTTACTTTATGATGTACAGTCCCTTGAGGACTCACTTGATATGTAATCACACTTATACTCAATTTGGATTTAAATACAATGAGTAGAAATTCTTGGCAAAAATTGTGCATTCTTGAGTTCTTGTATCTTACTGTGCTTTCTGCCTTTTTGCTATGATGACAAAAAGGGGAGAAAATATATTGAATTGAAATGTAAAGGGAATCAATAAAAAGAAAACTTTTAAAGCACAAAGTAATTTGTTCTAAGTGGATTCGATACCTCGAGGCTCATTATCTCTCTGTTGAGGCTCCTAAAGGAGTAATCTCCAGAATCTATTCAAGGGATATTCGGAGATTAGTTGAATCATACTCGAGAACAAATTGGCAGATTTTCTCTCTAAAACCAAAAATACAAGCTCAAAAGCTTCAACACACTAAAAGAAAATTCTGAGAATCTAAACAAAGTTGAATGCATGTGTTGAGGGGGAGAATCTGAAATCTTAAGAAAGCAAATTCATTAAATATATATAAGCCAAACAATTGATTGCATGATATGAAGGCTTATATAATTCCAAAAGAAAGGAGGAGCTTTAACTTCAGAATTTACTGTTTCACACCTTTCAATTTTGGATAAATTAAATGACTAAACACTTGAATTCATTTCAAAACTTTATTATAAATCTCCTTTTGGTTGAGCAATTCGCTTTACAAATACTCAATGTTTTGTCATCATCAAAAAGGGGAGATTGTGGAGTGATTGATTATAACCCTATTTGATTTTGATGAGCTCAAAGCATTTGAGTATATCTTATGTTATACTAATGAATTCAATCTAGTGTTTCAGTCAAATATTTGTGATTTTATGTTTAAGTGTCTCTAGCTTTGGTTCAATACACTTTGGCTAAGTATGGAAATCAACTTGAACCAAAGTCTGAATCTCGAGTCGACTCCGGAAGATTACGAGTCGACTCCAAGCGTATCAGAAGCACTGGCACAAGCTCAAGTCGACTCCTACACATTACGAGTCGACTCCGACTGAGAACAGACAGCCGGACAGAAAGATATATCTCAGAACCTGTCACCGAGTCGACTCCGAAAGAATTCGAGTCGACCCCGATGTTTGCCGAGTCGACTCCAGCAAAGTACGAGTCGACTCCATAGAGTAACAGACAGAAAGACAGAGAAGCCATTTTGGACTCTGAGAGCCGAGTCGACTCCCGAAGAACTCGAGTCGACTCCGACGGTTGGCAGGTCGACTCCTAAGGAAGCAAGAGTCGACTCTCAGAGAAATGCAAGGCTAAAAGTCAGAGAGCCAACTTCGTGTCTGAGAGCCGAGTCGACTCCCGCAAAGTCCGAGTCGACTCCAAGGCATTTCAACTCCAAAGACAGAAGACCGGTACTTCGGTGTCTGAGAGCCGAGTCGACTCCCGCAAAGTCCGAGTCGACTCCGAGGCAGTTCAACTCCAAAGACAGAAGATCGGTATTTCAGTGTCTGAGAGCCGAGTCGACTCCCGCAAAGTCCGAGTCGACTCCGAGATAGTTCAAGTTCAAAGACAGAAGACCTGTCTTTCCGGCTCTGAGAGCCGAGTCGACTCCAAGGAAATCCGAGTCGACTCGAGGAAGTAAAATCGAGAGGTTGATTTTGGAATCCTGAAGATCGAGTCATCTCCAGAAGGAAAAGTCATCTCCGGACAATTGGCGAGTCGACTCCAGGTTCAGCCGAGTCGACTCCAGAACGGGACGGCACTTTATTTCGAATTTTGAATTGTGGCCGAGTCGTCTCCAGTAAAGCATGAGTCGACTCCAGCAACACTCGAGTCGACTCCTGATCGAGCGAGTCGACTCCGATCCCAACGGACATTTTGTCAGGAGTTGCAGTGTGTGCAGAACGGCCATCAAAGTGTGTCTAACGGCTATTTTTCGTTGGGAATGGCTTAAATAGCCTGAGTGAATAGTAATAGAGTAAGAGAGAGAGACTCCATTCAAAGCAAAAGGGATTTCCACCAACCAAAGGCTCTCTAGAGTAATTACAAGAAAAAGAAGGAAGAAGTGCATTGAAGTCTACTCTCCAACCGTCTTCCTCACATTCAAGGCTCTCCTCCTGACAGCAAATCTTCAGCAAATTCAAGAGGAGTCAAAGAGTTTGAAAAGCCCCTTCCTCCACCTCCAAAATCTGTTTAAGGGCTTCTAACTCTTCCTTGCTTATATTGTTTAAATACGCTTTTTGAGAAGCTTCCTTTTTTACTTGTTTCAAACTATTTGTTTCTTACTTGACTCAATCAAGGGATTGAATCAAGAGTGTTAAGGTTTGTTGGTGAGCCGAGGTTAAAACCAACGGTGTAAGGGTTTGATTGTGATCCCGGAAAAACAATCAGGTGGTTCTAGTCGGTGAGCCTGTGAAAACCGACTGAGTTCGTTGTGATCTCGTAAAACAACAAGTTGGGTTGTGAACTTGTAAAACAACCGGCTGTAATCCGAGAAATTATAGTGAACTCCCAAGTGAGGCTTGGGGAGTGGACGTAGGAGCAAGGGTTAGCTCCGAACCACTATAAAATCGCTTGTGTTTGGGATTGTTTCATTGTCTCTTCCTTTTCCTTCATCCACTGCATATAGCAACTAATTAATCCACTTGCAATAAGTTTTAATTAGTTACTCACAAAGTTTTTTAATTGCAATAATTACTTTAAAACCCAATTCACCCCCCCCCCCCCCTCTTGGGTTGTCTTTTTGGGCAACAAACTGAATATTGAAAACATATAATTTAAAGTATGCAAAACATAACAAGCATGTCATAGATCAAAATCAATTCTTTTCAAATAAACTTTTCTTATATAATTATGCACTGATTTCATCCTTAGGGTGTGTTTTCAAGTGATTAAAACTTGATTTGATTCTTCTTATATACTTTCATTTACTTTGTCATTCATTTTCTCATCATTTTTTTTGAATATCTTTTTTAACCAATTAACGAACATTTTGATTTTGTTTTTCGTTTTTACTTTCTTATGCTCTATACTCTATTTGCTCCCTATCCGGTGGAGTTGGAAGGGGCACGAGGTACTTCCATTAGCCTTCCTCTTGTGCCGTCTCTAATATACCCTACACCGAATAGTTGGGTCAAATAGTGCCGGGTACTATCACTAGCCTTTCCATTGGCACCATTGATGGTGTGCGTGCAGAGGGCTAAGCATGAATTTCAGAAAATTTTATACGGAAAGAACGAGTTAAACATTTTAACCTAAAACATGCTTGATATTTTAGATATTTTGACTCTGGTACCAGTCGAAGACAGTCTTCAATTGCACATCACATATGGCGCGGGCTCAGTCCCAATACATAGGGTGACACCCGCGCGTGCCTATCAAAGCACTCATCATATGAGCCCCCGGGTGGAGAGCCACGCTTCGTCACACAATCACGCGTGAGAGTTTTCGGAAATCGGATAGTCTCCACTAATACTTTGCTTTGACACCAAAAATCACAAAGCCCTCATATCCCGAGGATTGTGTGATTCAAATAAATATGCATAAATTACAACTTCTTGTGATTTGAAGATTGAGATCATATCTCAACCATAAAAGAGATCAGATCTCTTACCTTTAGAAGGAGGTTCCTTCAAGGATACTTCGCAGCCGCACAAGCGTCCGGCCTCGATGACTCGTCCACGCGAAGCTTCGGAATGATCAGCTTTTCAGGGAGTGCTAGCTCGCAGAGAGGCAGAAGGTTGGTTGAAAGGGAGAAGAAGGAAGAAGATAGATCTTCATAGCTCAAGAACTCCTTCTTATGTTAGATGTATGCCCTAGAAGCCAATCTGGCGGACACATTATTAATTTTGGAACATAAATTTGTACTTGACTTTATTATTATTGAATAATAAATGGGCATCTTTTCATTCATATTATTTATGTGTCTATGAATCGTCCAAGGAATTAATAAGATGATGATACATATTCTCAAGAGTTGAGAATTTGAGCCATGTATCATTGGTGATTAATTCTAAATGCTCCTGATCAATGGATCATCACGAGGACGGTGATCGATCCGATCAGTGCACAGATCGCTTTCCTTATGGATGGACGAGACTCGAGTCCACAGTGTAGGGACACTGAAGTGATAGTGCAGGTGCTTGTTAGAGAACAAGGGTACTGAGCGTGATCAAGACAAGAAGTCACTTGGATGTCTATCCACTCGTCAGTGACTTATTTGATGTTGCAGTAGTGTGACTGGTCCTTTGACCTGCGGTGCTTCGGCTATTCACAGTGAGGTTATTGTAGTTTGACTGCACATATACATGGTCTCTAGTCATATGGATCCTTGTTGTGTAGATTGGCTGCAGTAAGTTCACTGTAGGAGTAGGGTATGTACTTACATGGAATCTATCGACCTTGATAGATGAGGAGTGATCCTATGTGATTTATTAGACTGAGTTCTAAGACCTTGGCCAGGGCAGTAATATAAAGTGGAGAAAGAGTTTTCCACTATCGAACTCAAGTCAAATAAATCTAGACATATGACAGACGACGGGGTTTGACGAGTTATCCATGACCTCCGGTCTGTAGAGATCCACGATAGAAGGACTGTATCATACGATAACTGCACCTAGAGGTTCACCATTCTATTCTGCTGGGTAGCCACTACATACTGCTAGGTGTCACTGATGGATGGTTAGACTCACAGGGATCATCTCGATGGTCGATAATCCCTAGTGAGTTGAGTTGGAATTGTTTCAACCCATTGAAAGGAGTTTTCAATGATATTGTGATAGAGATCGCAATATATCTCAGTACCAGTCAGAATAGAACCTATGGGGTCACACACATTAGAGGTATTGACCGATCCGATGGTTGAATGTGATTAGGAATCACAAATAATCAATTAGATTGATAAATGGATAACCCGCTAAGAGTTAGTGGTTAGAAGAAGGAATAATTGCAATCGGATTGTAATTTAATTTAATTAATTGGATTTAATTAATTGGACTTGATCACGAGTCCTACTTGGAGTAGGATTCATGGAGTCCTAATTGGATTAGGATTTCAAATTAAATTAGAATCCTATTTGGAATAGGATTTCTAAAGTCCTAATTATCTTAGGGCTGAAATTTAATAAGTCCTAATTAGATTAAGATTATTTTAAGTCCTAATTAATTTTAAATTTAATCTAATTAATTTCATGACTCCTAATTGGATTAGGATTGAAGAGTTTAATAGAGTCATGGTTCAATTAAATCCTAATTAGATTAGGATTTGGAGGAAATTGAAATGGGTGCATATAAATCCTATTTTGACTAGGATTGGACTCATGCAATAGACCCAAATTAAAAATACCCTTTAATTTATTTAAATGGCAGATTTAAATAGATTTGAGGGAGGGGCCCACGCCCCTCCCTTTGGGGTGTGCGTGGAGAAAGAAGGAGGGGCATACACCCCTCCTAGCTATTCAAATAATGGGATAAGGATGAGTTCCTAAAAAATAGGAACTCATCTTTATCCATTAGTGCTTCAAAAAGAGGAGGGATTTCGGCCCCTCCTCTCATGCTTTCTCTAGGCATTTCGGCAGCACCCCTCCTCCCCTCATTTCTCCTTCCAGCCGCAAGAGAAAAGGGAGAAAAAGAAAGGGTGGGGTGGCCTTCTTCTTCCTCTTCCTTGGGTCCAGCGTAGGAGAAAAAGAAAAGGCTGCGAAGAGCCTTTGTTTCTTCTTCCTTGGCATTTCCTTCTTCTTCCTCCTCTCAAGCCAATCAAAGGTTGATTCAAAGGAGAGGACCTCAGCCATCTAAAGCCATCTCTTCAAGGGAGCTAGCACCTCGGGAAGATCCAAAGGCTTCAATCGACTCACTACCTCGTGTGGATATCCGTAGAGGCCGAACACGTGTGCGGCTTCCATCTACCTGCACAAGGTGAAGATCTGATCTTCTTAATTATTTTAAAATGGTTGAAAATAATTTAATTCTAATCTATCTACAAACGAAAGCTTTTAAAATACGTTCATGCGATGAACGGATCCCGCATATGTTTTCCGCTGCAATCTGAAAATTATTTCAAAATTTTCATGGCATATGAGGGATGCCATTGAAAGGAGTCCGGCCTCGATGACTTGTCCACGCGAAGCTTCGGAATGATCAGCTTTTTAGGGAGTGCTAGCTCGCAGAGAGACAGAAGGTTGGCTGAACGAGAGAAGAAGGAAGAAGATGGGCCTTCATAGCTCAAGAACTCCTTCTTGGGCTTTCACCTTCAGAGCTATTCTTTCTTCTCACTCTCTTTCTCTGGTGCTCTTGATGTTAGAGAAGAAGAAAGAGGGGTGGCCTATTTATAGGCCAAGAAGAGGGTGAGGTGTCCCTATGAGGTGTCCTGCCAGGACACATGTCACATATGCAAGAAAAAGAGGTGTCCTGCACCGCCACATGTCACGCATGCAAAGGGGTGAGGTGGCCTGAAGGGCGATGTCATGGGCGACCTCATGAGGCAGATGAGGTCATGGATGACATCAGGAGGAGTGTGAGGTGTCCAGGCCCGCCACATGTCACACATGTAAGCAAAAGAGGTGTTCTGCTCCGCCACGTATCACGCATGCAAGCAAAAGAGGTGTCCTGCTCCGCCACGTGTCACGCATGCAAAGAAGTGAGGTGGCCTGGAGGGCGATCGGGATGTGGGTCCCACATACAGTATGTGGGTCCCACCTAAGCAGGACGTGGGTCCCACCTACGGTATGTGGGTCCCACCTAGGCAGGACGTGGGTCCCACATACAGTATGTGGGTCCCACATAGGGAAGGAAGTTCTAGTCATACTAGGATCATATTTGATTTTAATCCAATTTGACTCAAGCCAAATCTGATTTGGTTGGGGGCAAATTAGATATTTTTACCAAACCAATTTTGGTGCCAATTACGGTTTTACCAATTTCAAATCATATTTGAATTTGGTCAAGCCCAATCTCTATTACTCAATCAAATTGAGTTTAATCAGTGATCCAATCATCAATTAACTTCTCCAAGCAACAATTGCTTAGGGCAATCAGTCAATCACATTGACTATTTTACCTCTAGATGATTCTCAATCATCAATCAGCCATGTGATCAATCCAGAAACTTCTAAGCGTGTGACCTCACAGGTTCGAACCTAAGCCAGTAGTACAAGAACACTTCCTGCACTAATCGAAGTAACCATCTAGCAATGGGACCCGACGACCGGATAAGCCGAATAGATGCAAAGCAACATTCTAAAACCTATAGACTATGGTTACCGTATAATTCATCCTCTTGACCAGAAAATGCCTAGGGTGGGTTCAGAGTCTGTCTACCCTGAAACGATCCATCCGAAAATATGTTTCAATTCAATAAGTCAAGTGATAGAGATTTGACTTTTCCTAGCCAGGGTACTACTTAATTGAAAACACAAGGCATTCACCCTTATTCCTAAGGGAGGTTAATTCCATCTTGATCTGCAACTGACTACCATAAGTACTTGACTGGACCCAGAAATCTTCCATCGCTGGATTAGAAATTCAGGTAATCCGGCACCAAAGTACAGTGAGTTGCTTGCAAGCCACCGGTTGTAATCTCAGGTCTAAAGAATACATATACCCATATCCACTTGGAACAACTCTTGACAAAAGAGAGTCTGTCAATTGGTCACGTTCAGTGAACGTACACTACCATTTACCTGTATATCATACTAGTATCTCTATACTCTTTGGTTTGGAAGACAACCAACAAATATGATACACAATGACCTACACCTGATAATACTATCGTCCTATTAATAGTATATCATACGGTCATGAACATTTAAGGACCTGTGTGACAAAATCATATTTCATTACACAAAGCAGTCCTAAGGACTTCATCACATCGGAGTTTGTGAAGATGTTCTGGTGATGAATAAATACCATGTTTTTTATAATTGATTCAAATATATTTACAATCAACAATTGATTGGATTTAGGATATAATTCCCAACAACTAGCCCTATGATGAGCAATATAGAAAGGTTAAAATGTTCACTTCAAACTCCCCCTATTTAAGTGTAATTAATTATGGATTTTATCCCTTCCAAAAGAATGCTCACACAAGTCTTACAAATGTACCGAATATATTATGCTTGTTTTGCTTTTCCTTAAGATTGGAGTATTTGCTTTTACTTAGAATATATCTCTCTCTCTTTTTGTTATTCTCAAGTAATTACATGAAAGAGCAGAATAAAGAAATAATCTAATGTATCATATAGATGTATATCATGCAAACAATATTTTCATTGTGCTTAAGGATTCATAACTTCTCACAAGTTATTTTAAATCAAAATTTTAAGCATAAACTTGTGTATTTCATGGTTATGACATAGGTAAAGATATATTTTAGTTTGAGCAAACCATGAAACAATTTCTAAAAGCATAAGTCAATCAATACATATATAGACATGATATCAAAAAATTAATAATTAAAGATTTTAATCATGCCACAATAGGATTTAAGTTATTGACTTTGCTTAGCTAATTTATGAGAGAGGTATCTAAAATTACCGATTTATTCTACATTCTTCAAGTCAAATACCTATTAGATTTCTTATGTATGAACTTTTGGCTGAAGAAGGTCCCCTCTCTTGTTTGTAAGTGAATGTTTATTGTATCTTACGTGGAGGTGTCCTTCAAGTTGAAATCTCTCCTTTTCTTGCTCAAGGATCCTGCATTATTAACAAAATCCTTTTCTTTCTTGAAAGAAAGTCATTAGTTTCTTCAAGATACAAAACATTCATACAACATATTTCTTAACTAGATGACTCAACATAAGATATGACAATAATTGAATGTTGAGTCACTTTACTCAAGAGATTGCCTAAATATAAGCAAACACATGTCACTTGAACTAAAGAGATAGTTTCATTAACCAAGATGGTTCAAGAACAAGCATGTGAGGCAATAGGAAGATTCATCAAGGTCAAATCAATTTCTTATTTTCAGAATTAATTTAGCTTAGATTCTATTTGCTTAAGATAATTATCAATAAGACATGCTAGCTAAGTTTTAATCAAATTATCTTAAACAGTTGTTTCTATCAAAATTCAAATTATGATTCATTTGTTATCAATAAAATATGATTCATTAGAGTTAGATTGAAGTCTTGCACAAGGGCACATAATGAGCATACAATTTGGTCTACTGGCTGTATGATAAAATAATTATTCTGTCATGCTTCAATACAGCTTTAAAACAATAAATCTACCTTGCTCATCCTTTTCAAATTCTACAAGATAGGGTCATAGACATACCTTCTTCATGCCAATCTTCTATAAGAGTTTTTTTGTAGACTAACTTTGGTCAATGAAGATCTCCTTTCTTATTTGTCTTAATTTGGAGTTCCAGAGAAAATGTTAATTCATTCACCATACATATTTCAAACTCACCTTGCATAAGCTTAGTAAAATTTTCATATAAATCTTCATTAGTAGAACCAAAAGATGTCATCAATGTATACTTTGAGCAAATAAGATATTACAAATTCTTCTTTTTGATGCATAGATTTATCACTATTACTTTATATCAAAAAGTTACTCAAGCTTTTATATCATGCTTTTGGTGCTTGTTCCAAATCACATATTGCTTTATCATATTTGTAATGAGTATTTTCAAATAAGGTGGTTATTTTACATAGATCTTCTTTAATGAAATAACCACATAGGAGTGTATTCTACATATTCATTTGACAGAATATAAAGCTCATAAAGCAAGCAAATGATAATGGTGATCTTTACTTCTAATCATGCAAGAATTTCATTAAGATCTATTTCATCTTTTCTTGATTGAATCTTTTAGTAGTCACCACTTTTTCTTCATTAAGTGCATTTCTGAAAAAAAACTCAATTTGGTTCTAATTATTAACAAGTTTTCAGATTTTATCGGCAAGATTTCAAATTCTATCTCTTTCAAAAATAATTTAGTTTAACTTGACCAACTATAATCTTGTTCATTCTTCTTAAGGTGTTTTAGTTTCAGATTGTTATATGTAAGCAAAAAGATTAACCATATACATATATAATCTGATTTTAGTGACTTGATGAAAGATCATTAGTCTCATAAAGAATATAATGAATTGATATTTCTACAACTAGGATCTTTTCATTGAATATTCTATATACATTGCTTGATGAATGATACCCAAAGATAGGAGTATCTTTATCAGATTTGGCATTATTTTCATAAGAACATATCAAGCATAACATGTACGACTGAAAAATATGAAAGATATGCAATAGTTTATTTTCAACTTTTCAGAAGATCAAAAGAAGTTTTCATCAAAAATAGATCTAATAGAAACCATATGTATGACAAGTAGTGATGATAGCTTTTTAATAAAAATCATTTAAGCAGATGACTATCATAAAATATTGTCTTTTTCATTTCTTCAAGGATTTTATTAACCCTATTTTACTTATGGTGTCCTTGGTGCAGAAACAATTGTATTCAATATTATTTTCTGTGCAAACCTTATTAGAATTTTTGTTTTCAACACTTTGCCATGATACTCTTTATCTTCACAGTTTGGAAACCTTTTTCATTTGAAACATTTTTACAAGATTTAGTAAATACAGAAAATACTTCAATTTTATTTGCTAAGAACAAATCCAATGTAAGCTTTTGAAAACTTAGTGATAGAAACAACATCTTTAGATTTAGAAATTGATTCTTGTTTGTTTCCTTAGTTAACATGCATAGCAAACTTTGACCTTGCAGAAGATAATCTAAGTAAACCAATGACAAGGTCTTTTGAAATTAGGTCCATACTAGCATAAGTTAATTTTATATGCCAAAAAAAAATTCTTTGATCTTAGTATTTATAATGCATATTTTTTAAGAGCATACCAAGTACATATTCTTATGTCTATGATCAATAGAAGATAATGCCATGGATAAAAACTCTCAATCAAGCATATAGAAAATTCATAGAGTTATTCTAGAAGAATCGATTTACCAAATTATCCATCTATAAGTAAAGCATAATATGGAAAGATGGAGTGATTTGGATATATTTTCTTTTCATACCAAAAATATCACTTATATCACAAAAAAATGATTAATACTTGCAAGTTATGTTGTAATCAACTAATAAAACAATTTCAGGATGCAAGAATTACTAATTTCATTATTTCTTCTATTTTAGTCACTCTTCTTAATTACATTTTAAGTTTCATTCTTCAACACGTGTCTAGAATACCCATTGTCCGGATAACATCTTTCATTGGAACCTTGGGTAGCTAGACACACCTGCTGAAAAAAATAATTAGATTTTCAACTTAGGAACCCAAGCTCTTTTGGGTTCTTGCAGGTTAGCTATAATTGTTCCTTTTAGAATCCATATTTGTTTAATAATAATAACTTTACCATTTAATTTATGTGTATTAGAACTATAGGTAAAGTTATTATGCCCATTCTTTTCATATTTGAAATAAGTTATCTTATTTGATGGTTTGCTTGGTGAATTGATAATCTTTTTCTCTAGAAATTTATTGTTAAGCAAGAAAGTCAAGCCAAATTTGGATTTATCAAAAACAGCATGTTGATTTTCAAACATCATTTTTAATCTTTCTAAACTTACAGTGAATTTGTTAATAAGAGATTTCAGTTGGTCAACTTCTTCACTTAAGTTTTGGTTTGCTTTAATTAAGCTATGATTTTTCTGAATCAATTCTTCTGAATTTAACCTTAAGCTTTCATTTTCAGAATTTAGTTTGTCTTGTATTTCAGCAATAGAATTTCTTTCTTTTGAAATTTTCAGATTTAATTTTTTAAGATTTCTATTTTTCATAGCTAATTTTCTACATTCACCATACAAATCATGAAAAGCATTTAATAGTTCATCATAAGAATATTCTTCATGAAATTCATTTGGTGTAAGATTAGATTCAGATTTTACCTTATCTTCTTGTGCTACAAAGCACAAGTTAGTTACCCTTGTAGTTCTTTGGAGCTAATGTCATCATTGTTGCTCATAACTTTCATTTTCTTGCTAGACTCTTCCTTGGTCAAGGCTTTTTTGCTTTTTATCTCTTTCTTCCTTTCTTCTTGCTTCCTCTTCTTCTTCGTCTTTAGGAAGCTTTTGAATTTTTTGGTGTTTGGGAATGGATCCTTATTTTCATCACCAAATTTTTTATTTGTTGTTCTTTCTTCCTGATTGGGAGATTCAACATCTTTTTCTGCAGGTTCATTGTTAGTATGTAATTGAAGCACATGTGAAATAATCTAAATTTTATCATAAATATTTTCTAAAGTATCCCAGATCTCCTTAGCAGATAAGCATGTAGAGATTTCATCAAATTCCGTTTCATGGATAGCACAATATAGTATGTTCATAGCATTAGCATTCAATTGTGCTAGTTCTTTTTCATTAACAACTTGAGAGAGTGTGTGAGGGCCATTTATAATGATATTCCATAACTCATAGTTTTGTGATTAAATAAAAATTTTCATTCTAGCTTCCATTGAATATAGTTAGTTCCATCAAACAGTGGAGGTCTGTTTATGGAAAGTCCCTCGGCAAATAATATGTTATATGGGGTTGTCATAATCTTTGGCTCTAGTCGATTAAGACTACAAATAATATGAGAGCACCTGCTCTGATACCACTTGTTGCCCAGTAGATATAACCCAAGAGGAGGGGTGAATTGGGTCTTTTAAAACTTTTCAACTACTTCTAAACTTTTCAATTAATTAAGCTAAGTTGTATAGATGCACAGTGGAATTTAAACTTAGCAACAGTTTGATTCTAATCTGATCAAGAATAAAACTATTAAGCAGCGAACTCAATAAACAATTAGTCTAGATTTTTCCAAGCAAGCATTTCAATACAATGAATCTTAATGCAGTTTTATTAAATGAAACTTGATTAAACAATTTGAATATACTTGCAACTAAAGGATGCGCGGATAAGAGTTAAGCAAGCAATTTAATTAGCTATTTATCTAAGTAAGTAAGTGAGGAAATTAAACAATGAAAGAAAGCATTACAAACACAACAAACGTATAGTGATTCGATGCACCCTAGCACCTACATCCACTCCCCAAGACCTCTTGGAAATTTCACTATAATTCCTAAGATTACAGCCGGTTGTTTTACAAGCTCACAACCTAACTTGTTGTTTTCACGAGATCATAACGAACTCGGTCAGTTTTCACAGGCTCACCGACTAGAACCAACCGATTGTTTTTCCGGGATGACAATCAAACCCAGTTAGTTTTTTCGGGTTCACCAACCACAACCTTACACCGTTGGTTTTCCCTTTGGCTCACCAACATACCTTAACCTCTTGATTCAATCCCTTGATTGAATCAAGTTACAAGATATTAGAACAAGAGTTTAAAACAAATACAAGCTTCTTAAACAAGCAGATATAACAATATAAACAAATAGAGTAAAGAGAAAAAGCCCTCAAATAAATTTTGTAGATGAAGGAACTCGGCTTCTTCTTTACTTAATTTTCTTCTGATTTCGCATGAGGTAGAGGATCACTGAGGCAGCACACAGTTAGAGAAGAAGCTTTGGGATTCACTCGGATGCTCTTCTTCTCTCTCTTTTGCTTTGAATGGCCCTTTTGTGCTTTTGGGAGGTTTCTCTTGAAATCTCTTCCCTATGTGTTCTCTCCCACTTACTTAACTTCTTTCCTAGCTCTCCCTTTTATTTTATAGCTTTGGATGGCATGGGAGCAAAGACCTAGCCGTTAGAGATAAGAATAGAGCCGTTATGATCCGTCTGCACATTCTGACAATATATCCATTGGGATCGGAGTCGACTCGCACGATCTGGAGTCGACTCGGCTGTTACTGGAGTCGACTCGTGCTTTACTGGAAACGACTCAGCCACTGTTCCAAATTTGAATTAAAGTGCATGCTTTGTCCTGAGGTCGACTCGGACCAAACTGAAGTCGACTCGCCAACAGTTGGAGACGACTTAGGCAATTAGGGGTCGGCTCGTTCTCAGGGTTCCAGAAACCAACTTTCTATATTTCTCTCACGAGTCGACTCGGCCAAACTAGGAGTCGACTCGGATGATTTGGTAGACGACTCTGGAACATCTGGAGTCGACTCGTTCATAGGGTCTCCGAAACTGATTCTCTGCCTTTCAGATTGTTTTTCTTTGGGAGTCGACTCGCCAAGCATCAGAGTCGACTCGCAATCTTTTGGAGTCGACTCACTAACAGGGTCTAAAATCCATCGTTCTGTCTTTCTATCTTTTTCTGTGGGAGTCGGCTCGTGAACAGTAGGAGTCGGTTCGTGAACTGTTCCTTGAAACTCCAAAGTGCCAGAGTCGACTCTGAACTTCCAAGAGTCGATTCGAGGACTGTTCTTTTGAATTTTTCTTGAAGTTTGCTCCTCCAACTTGAATCCTTTAAACTTGAACCTTGGGCCAATGAAGTGTGGCTTTCTTCCAACTTTTCTTGAGAGCTTTTGAGGCCTTCTTGTATTTTTCCAACTTGCTATGTTTCTTGCAAAAACAAATTATCTTTCTTCTTGCAATACAAACATTAGTAATTATACTTCAAGATTTTGTGATCATCAAAATGAATCTTTGGATCAGCATACGGTGTACCGACCTTGTGGGTGATGTTGTACTTCCTAGCAAGGGCTTTAAAAATTCTATTGCAAAAATGTTTCCCCCCATCACTAATGATAGCACGAGGGGTGCCAAAACGAGCAAAGACAGACTCCTTAAGAAACTTGATCACCACTTTGTGATCATTGGTCTTACACGCGACAGCCTCAATCCACTTGGACACATAGTCAACGGCAAGGAGTATATACTGGTGCCCAAACAACATAGAAAAAGGACCCATAAAATCAATACCCCAAACATCAAAGATTTCTATAATTAAGATCAGGTTCAGGGGCATCTCATTTTTTCTTGAATTGTTTTCTAGTCTTTGACATCGGTCACATGTTTTACAATACTCGTGAGTCATGGAATAGTGTGGGCCAATAAAATCCGCACTGCAAAATCTTTGCAGCCGTCTTTTTACCACTGAAATGACCACCACAAGCATGGTCATGACAAAAGGAAAGGACTTTCCCTTGTTCGTATTCAGGGATGCACCATCGGATGATTTGATCAGGGCAGTATTTGAATAAGTATGGTTCATCCCAAACATACCACTTCACACGAGCTAGAAAGCGAAATTGCTCTTACTTGGTCAAGAGCTGGGCATTCGTTCAGTAACAAGGTAGTTGACTATGTCAGCATACCATGGAACATTCGTTTGGAAAATCATTATTACTTGTTCATCAGAAAAAGTTTCGGATACAGGTAAGGATTCAGCAGATGACTCAACAATCAGTCTGGACAAGTGGTCAGCCACTACATTTTCACATCCTTTTTTATCTCAAATTTCGAGATCAAATTTCTAGAGCAATAGGATCCAACGAATGAGCCTTGCCTTGGCATCCTTGTTTGTGAGAAGGTACTTAAAGGCGGCCTGATCAGAATAAACAAGAACCTTAGATCCTATCAGGTAGGGACGAAATTTATCTAGAGCAAAAACAACCGCCAACAATTCTTTTTTAGTGGTGGAATAGTTGAGTTGGGCATCATTCAGAGTTTTGCTCGCATAATGAATAACATGGGGAAGCTTCCCCACTCGCTGACCTAAGACGACACTTATGGCATAATTAGATGCATCACATATGCTTTCAAAAGGACAACTCCAATCAGGAGACCTTATGATGGGTGCTGAAGTCAATTCAGAATTCAGCCTTTCGAAAATAGCTACACAAGTTGGCGAAAAATTGAAAATAGCATCTTCAGTCAACAAATCACATAAGGGTTTCGATATTTTGCTGAAATCCTTGATAAAGCGGAGGTAAAAACCCACATGCCCTAAGAAGGATCGAATTTTCCTAACAGTCTGGGGAGGTGGCAATTTAGCAATTAATTCTACTTTGGCCTTATCCACCTCAATTTCCCTTTGTGACACAATGTGTTCTAAAACAATACCTGATTCTACCATAAAATGATACTTTTTCCAGTTAAGAACTAAGTTTTTCTCTTTACAGCGCTCTACAATAAGTGTCAAGTGGTGCAGACATTCATCGAAATTGGATCCAAATATAGAAAAGTCATCCATAAAAACTTCTAAAAATTTATCCACCATGTCAGAGAAAATACTCATCATACACCGCTAGAATATAGCCGGTGCATTGCATAGCCCAAAAGGCATGCGACGATAGGCAAAAGTGCCATAAGGACAGGTGAACGTGGTTTTCTCTTGATCCTCATGTACAATAGGGACTTGGTTATATCCAGAATAACCATCGAGAAAACAGTAATGAGAGTGGCCAGCTAGACGTTCTAGCATTTGATCGATGAAGGGTAGAGAAAAGTGGTCTTTTCTAGTCATGGCATTAAGCTTCCTATAGTCGATGCATACTCGCCATCCCGTTTGGATTCGAGTAGGGACTAACTCATTGTGATCATTTTTTATACAGTGATGCCAGAATTCTTGGGTACGACTTGAACTGGGCTTACCCACTGACTATCAGAAATAGGATATATAATCCCTACATCTAAAAGCTTAATGACCTCGGCTCGAACTACGTCCTTCATGATTGGATTAAGTCGCCTTTGTGGTTCTCTAAAGATCTTTGCATCCTCTTCTAGATGGATCTTATGTTGGACCACAGAAGGACTAATCCCCTTGATATCAGCTATAGACCAACTGATAGCTTTCTGATTCTTCCAAAGGATACTTAACAACTTCTCTTCCTATTCCTTAGTCAGATTCGATGCAATTATAATAGGTAAGGTCTTGTTGTATCTAAGAAATGCATACTTCAAGTTTTCGGAAAGGTCTTTAAGTTCTAGCTGGGGAGGTTTGTCATTAGATGTCACTAACTGAGATTCTAAAATAGACAATGATTCGAACTTGGTAGCCCATCTGCTAGTATCCATCGCAGGAATGGAATCTAACATTGCGTTTACCTCCTGACTTGATTCACAATCTTGACCGAAATTAGCTAAACATCTTTCTAATGGATCAGAATAACTTGACTCTACAAAAGAACTGCTAATTATGTTATAGATTATGTGAATTTCTTCCAAATTGTCCATCTCAGTTGACTGACTACTACTGTGAAAAACATTGAGTTGGACAATCATGTTCCCAAAGGCTAGAGTCATTATTCCATTTCGGCAACTGATCACAGCATTTGAAGTGGCCAAAAATGGTCTACCTAGGATCACCGGGATGTGACTTTCTAGATTTTTTTACTGGTTCAGTTTCAAGGACTACAAAATCCGCAGGCTAGCAAAACTCATTAACTTTTACAATCACATCCTCCACAATTCCTTTAGGATACTTTACAGTCCTATCTGCTAATGAAAGAGTGATGTTTGTGGGTTTTAATTCCCCCAATGCAATTCTGTGTAAATAGAATAGGATAACAGGTTTACACTAGCTCCTAAATCTAGGAGGGCTCTCTGAATAATAGTTTCTCCTATTTTAATTTCAACGGTGGAACAACCAGGATCCTTGCATTTTGGGGCAATCTATTGTTGAATGAGAGATGAGGCTTGTGCCGCCATCATAGCTTGCCTAGAAATACTGGTTTTTCTTTTTACCGTGGTAAGGTCTTTTAAAAATTTCGTATAGGAGGTGTTTGATGGCATCTAGGAAGGATAAATTTATTTGAACATTTTAAAAAACCTCCATGATTTCATCATACTGAGATTTTTTCTTGGAATCTTGTAGTCTACTAGGAAAGAGAGCCTTGGGTGTGTATGTCTCTATTGGTTTCTGATGACCCAAAGAGTGACTTAAAGATTGATTTTGATGATCACAAAACCTTGAAGTATAAATACTAATGTTTGTGTTGCAAGAAGAAAGATATTTATTTTGCAAGGAACATAGCAAGGTGGAAGAATACAAGAAGGCCTCCAAAACTCTCAAGAAAAGGTAGAAGAAAGCTACAATTCATTGGCCCAAGTTTCAAGTTCAAAGAATTCAAGTTGAAGGAGCAAATTCAAAGAAAAATTCAAAAGAATAGTCCTCGAGTCGACTCCTGGAAGTTTAGAGTCGACTCTGGCACTCTAGAGTTTCAAGAAACAGTTCTCGAGTCGACTCCGATGCTCTACGAGTCGACTCCGACTGAGAACAAACAAAAAAAACAGAGAGTTGTTTTTCAGCGCTACAGTGATCTCGAGTCGACTCCCAACTTCAGGAGTCGACCCCCAACTTCAGGAGTCGACTCCCAACTTCAGGAGTCGACTCCCAGCTACAGTGCCGGCAGACTACTATTCACAGATCGACTCCTGTTTCAGCCGAGTCGACTCCTACTTCAGCCGAGTCGACTCGAGCACGCTGGGAGGCATAACGGCTAGTTTTTTCTTGATTCCAACGGCTCTATTTTTGTCTCTAACGGCTAGATTTTTGTTTCCACTCCTTCTAAAACTATAAAATCAAGAGGAGAGCTAGGAGAGAAGGTATGGAAGTGGGAGAAAACATTTAGGGAAGAGATTTGAAAGAGATTACAAGGAAAATCTCCCATAAGCACAAAAGGGCCATTCAAAGTAAAATAGAGAGAAGAAGAGCATCCAAGTGAATCCCAAAGCTTTCTCTCCATCCGTGTGCTGCCTCGGAGATCCTCTACTTCGTGCAAAATCAGAAGAGGGGCAAGTGAAGAAGAAGCCGAGTTCCTCCATCTACAAATTAGTTTGAGGGCTTCTTCTCTTTTCTTTACTTATTTATATTTGCTATATTTGCTTATTTGAGAAGCTTGTATTTGATATAAACTCTTGTTCTAGTATCTTGTAACTTGATTTAATCAAGGGATTGAATCAAGGGGTTAAGGTTTGTTGGTAAGCCAAAGGGAAAACCAACCGGGTTGATTGTGAACCCGAAAAACAATCATTGTAAGGTTGTGGTTGGTGAGCCTTTGGGGAAAACCAACCGGGTTGATTGTGAACCCGGAAAACAATCATTGTAAGGTTGTGGTTGGTGAGCCTTTGGAAAAACCAACTGGGTTGGATTGTGAGCCCGTGAAAACAATCGGTTGGTTCTAGTCGGTGAGCCTGTGAAAACCGACCGAGTTCGTTGTGATCTCGCAAAACAACAAGTTGGGTTGTGAGCTTGTAAAACAACCGACTGTAATCTAAGGGATTATAGTGAAATTTTCAAGAGGTCTTGGGGAGTGGATGTAGGTGCTGGGGTGCACCGAACCACTATACATCTTTGTGTTTGTGATGCCTTATCTCTTGTATTTCATGCCTTCCATTCATGCTTGATTGTGTAATATCTCTAGCTTTGTTTTCTATAGAGTTATAAGTGATTTGCTTAGCTTCCACTCCATTCTTACCATACACATAGATTAAAATTGATTATACAACTATAAGTTAGTTTTAGATCAATTGCACCCTAAAGCCATAGTATAATTGCTCTAGCTTAATCTTCCACTGCTTTACTTGTAATTGCCTAGAGCTTAAGTAAATAACATCTTATTATTCCGCTGCATTCTATTCAAAGTAAAAATTAGGGAACATAATTTTTAGAAAACCCAATTCACCCCCCCTCTTGGGTTGTCACCTTGGGCAACAAGTGGTATCAGAGCAGGTGCTCAAGATTAATTGTTGATCTCACGATCAAGAGCCAAAGATCATGACAACTCAAATAGATAGTTTTCTAGGAGAGGGACAGTTAATTGATAGGCCTCCACTGTTTAATGGCATAGACTACACATATTGGAAAGCACGCATGCGCATTTTTATTCAATCACAAAACTATTATTTATGGAAAATCATAATAAATGACCTTCACACACTCTCTCAAACTATTAATGAAAAGGACTTAGCACAATTGAATGCTAATGCTATGAACATATTATATTGTGCTATTCATGAAACGAAGTTTAATGAAATTTCTGCATGCTTATCTGCTAAGGAGATCTGGGATACTTTAGAAAATATTTATGATAAATCTCAGATTAGCTCACATGTGCTTCAATTGCGTACGAATAATGAGATTGCAGAATCCTCCACAGTAGTCGAGTCGACTCCCAGTTTGTCCGAGTCGACTCCTAGAGAAGAACAGTCTGAAAGGCAGAGACACAGTCTTGAAGACCCTATGAACGAGTCGACTCCAAGTAGTTCCGAGTCGACTCCCAAGTTAGCCGAGTCGACTCCGACAAGGCCCGAGTCGACTCCGAGGCAGAACAATTCAAAAGACAGAGAATCATCTTTTAGGCCTCTGAGAACGAGACGTCTCCCGAAGATCTCGAGTCGACTCTCAAGTCAGTCGAGTCGACTCCAAGTAAACTCGAGTCGACTCGAGGAAGAAATAACAGCAAGAAAATTCAAAAGCTTCCTAAAGTCAAAGAAGAAGAGGAAGCAAGAAGAAAGGAAGAAAGAGATAAAAAGCAAGAAAGCTAGAAGCAACAATGAACTACAAGAGGTAACTAACTTATGTTTTATGGCACTAGAAAATAAAGTAGAATCTGAATCTAGTGAATTTTATGAAGAATTTTCTTATGATGAACTTTTAAATGCTTTCCATGATTTGTATGGTGAATATAGAAAATTAGCTATGAAAAATAAAAATCTTAAAAAGCTAAATTTGCAAATTTCAAAAGAAAGAAATTCTATTGCTGAAATACAAGACAAACTAAATTCTGAAAATAAAAGCTTAAGGTTAAATTCAGAAGAATTGATTCAGAAAAATCATAGCTTAATCAAAACAAACCAAAACTTGAGTAAAGAAGTTGACCAACTGAAATCTCGTATTAACAAGTTCACTGTAAGTTCAGAAAGATTAAAAATGATGTTTGAAAGCCAACATGCTGATTTTGATAAATCAAAATTTGGCTTGATTCCTTCACTTAGCAATGAATCCCTAAAGAAAAATGTTTTGAATTTATCAAGCAAACCATTAAATAAGATAACATATTTCGAACATGAAAAGAATGGATATAACAACTTTACCTATCGTTCTAACATAATTAAATCAAGTAGTAAAGTTATTACAATTAAACAAATTTAGGTTCCAAAAGGAACCATATGTCCTAACTCTCAAGGACCCAAGCAAACTTGGATACCCAAAATAAAAATATGAGGATGTAGACATAGGTGTGCCAAGATACCCATGGAACAAAAAGAACTTTCATACAAATGGGTGTTCTAGACACACGTCAAAAAAAATGAAACTTAAAACATACTTATGAAAAGTAATTTTTAAATAAAAAATAATAATAATAATAATAATGAAATCAGTAATCCTTGCATCTCATCATTATTTTTGCTTTAGTATTTGATTAAAATATGAATTGCAAGTATTGATCAATTTTATGATATAGAAAATACTGTTGGAAATATAATCAAATCACTTCATTTTATAGTATACTTTACTCACTATTGGATAAGTTGCTAAATGATTAATCAATTTATTAAAAATAACTCTATGAATTCTCTATATGCTTGATTGAGAGTTTTTTATCCATGGCATTATTGTTTATTGATCATAGATATGATAATGTGTACTTGGTGTGCTTTTGAATATATGCACTATGAATACCAAGATTAAAGAAACCATCTTTGGCATATAAAATCAACTCATGCTAGTATGTACTTAATCTCAAAAGACCTTGCCATTGGCTTACTTAGATTATCTTCTGAAAGGTCAAAGTTTGCTATGCATGCTAACTAAGGAAACAAACAAAAATCAATTTCTAAATTGTTGTTTCCATCACTAAGTTTTCAAAAGCTTACATTGGATTTGTTCTTGGCAAATAAAATTAAAATATTTTCTGTATTTGCTAAATCATGTAAAAATGTTTCAAATGATAAAGGTTTCCAAACTGTGAAGATAAAGAGTATCATGGCACAATGTTGAAAACCAAAATCCTGATAAAGTTTATACAGAAATTAATTATTTCAGCACCAAGGACACCTTAAGTAAAATAGGATTAATAGAATTCTTGAAGAAATGAAAAAAGACAATTGTGTATGATAGTCATCTACTTAAATAATTTTTAAAAGCTATCATCACTGCTTGTCATACATATGATTTCTATTAGATCTATTTTTTGATGAAAACTCCTTTTGATCTTCTGAAAAATGGAAAATGAACCATTGCATATCTTTCATATTTTTCAGTCATACACGTTATGTTTGATATGTTCTTTTGAAAATAATGCCAAATCTGATAAAGATACTTCTATCTTTGGATATAATTCATCAAGCAATGCATATAGAACATTCAATGAAAAGATTCGAGTTGTAGAAATATCAATTCATTTTCTTCCTTATGAGATTAATGATTTATTATCAAGATACTAAAATTAAATTATTTATGTATACGGTTAATCTTTTACATATAACAATCTGAAAACATGGTAATAATTATAACCAAATTGAGTTTTTCAGAAATACATTTAATGAAGAAAAATTGTTTGCTTAGAAGATGAAATAGATCTTGATTCTTGCATGATCAGAAGTAAAGATCACCATTATTATTTGCTTGCTTTATGAGCTTTATATTCTATCAAATGAGTGTGTAGAATGGACTCCTATATGCTTACTTTATTAAAGAAGATATATGTTAAATAACCACCATATTTGAAAACACTCATTACAAATATGATAAAGCAATATATAATTTGGAACAAGCATCAAAAGCATAATATAAAAGCTTAAGTAACCTTTTTGATAGAAAGTAATAGTGATAAATCTACACATCAAAAAGAAGAATTTGTGATATCTTATTTGCTCAAAATATGCATTGATGACATCATTTTTGGTTCTACTAATGAAGAGTTATATGAAGATTTTACTTAGCTCATGTAAGGTGAGTTTGAAATACGTATGATGAATGAATTAACATCTTCTCTCAAACTCCAAATTAAGACAAACAAGAAAGGGGATCTTCATTGACCAAAGTTAGTCCACAAGAAAACTCTTATAGAAGATTGGCATGAAGAAGGTATGTCTATAACCCCATCTTGTAGAATTTGAAAAGGATGAGCAAAGTAGATCTATTGTTTTAAAGCTGTAGTGAAGCATGATAGAATAATTATTTTATCATACAGCTAGTAGACCAGATTGTATGCTCATTATGTGACCTTGTGCAAGACTTCAATCTAACTTTAATGAATTATATTTTATTGATAACAAATAAATCAGAATCAGAATCTTGATAGAAACAACTGTTAAGATAAAGTTGATTAAAACTTAGCTAACATGTCTTATTGATAATTATCTTAAGCAAATAGAATCTAAGCTAAATTGATTCTGAAAATAAAAAATTGATTTGACCTTGATAAATCTTTCCATTGCCTCACATGCTTGTCCGTGAACCAGCTTGGTTAATGAAACTATCTCTTTAGTTCAAGTGATATGTGCTTGCTTATATTTAGGCAATCTCTTGAGTAAAGTGACTCAACATGCAACTATTATCATATCTTATATTGAGTCATCTAGTTAAAAAATATGTTGGATGAATGAAGAAACTAATGACTTTCTTTCAAGAAAGAAAAGGAGTTTGTTAATAATGCAGGATCCTTGAGCAAGAAAATGAGAGATCTCAACTTGAAGGATATCTCCATGTAAGATACAATAAACATTCACATGCAAACAAGAGAGAGGACCTTCTTCAGCCAAAAGTTCATACATAAGAAATCTAGTAGGTATTTGACTGAAGAATGCAGAATGAATTGGTAATTCTAGATACTTCTCTCATAAATTAATTGAGCAAAGTCAATAAATTATGGCATGATTAAGGTCTTTAATTATTAATTTTTGATATCATATATATATTGATTGACTTATGCTTTTAGAAATTGTTTCATGGTTTGCCCAAACTATAATATATCTTTGCATATGTCATAACCATGAAATACACAAATTTATGCTTAAAATTTTGATTTAAAATAACTTGTAAGAAATTATGAATCATTGAGCACAATGAAAATGTTGTTTGCATGATATACATCTATATGATACATAAGATTATTTCTTTATTCTGCTCTTTCATGTAGATTACTTGAGAATAACAAAAAGAGAGAGAGATAAAGAAAAGAAAATGGATATTATTCAAGAGATAAAAAATCTAAGCAAAGGCAAGTACTCCAATCTTAAGGAAAAGCAAAACAAGCATAATATATTTGTTGCCCAGAGATGGTCACCCAAGAGGGGGGTGAATTGGGTGTTTTAAAACTTTTTAGCTAATTTAAAAATAAAACACACAAATATATGAACTAAAGCAAAGATAAAGCGATAAGAAGAGACAACCACAAACACACGGTTTTATAGTGGTTCGGAGCCTTCACCGCTCCTACATCCACTCCCCAAAGCGCCTTTGGGAATTTCCACTATAATCCAAGATTACAGTACGGTAGTTTTGCGAGTTCACTACCCAACTCGTTGTTTTACACCGGGCTCACAACAAACCCAAAACCCCCAATTTCTCTTAGGCTTGGGACGCCCTTTCCCTTGTTCCAAGTCCCTTGACTGGAACAAGCACCACAATAAAAGAGTGTACAAAAGGATATAAAAGCTCTAGAAAGCAAATATAGCACTTATGAACAATGAAACCCGGAAGAATCTTTTTGCCGTTGGAAGCGTGGGAGTTGTTGATTCTTCCGATGTGGGACGCGTAGGGTTGGGTGTGAGCTTTGAATCCCGAGCACACGAGAGTGGTTGAGCTTGAAATCGCTTGGGAGACTTGAAAGCACTTGATTTCCTTTCTTGAATGCACTCACTCCCTTGAGCTTTTCTTTCTAACTTCTCTCTTGAATGATTTTGCTTTTGGTTGGTAAAGAGTTGTTGAGAAGCACTTAAGAGCTCCCTTTTATAGCCCAAAAAGCAAATATAGCCGTTAGAGATAAAGTAGAGAAGATTTGAAATTCAAATCAAACCTGAAAAGCTGTCAGTCGCGTCCCAGGCGCTCCGGGGACGTCTCCGCTACAACGAGAGACGTCTCGCCTATAGGATTTTACTTTTTACTTTATCTGGGGTCGACTCGGCACTTTACGGGGACGTCTCGGCGTGTTAGCGCTTTTTGAGTGGGGACGACTCCGCTGCTTTGGGGACGACTCCGCTTCTTTATCTCCGAAAATCATGTCCTCTGGAATTCCCTGAGAGAGTCGACTCCGCTCTTTCAGGGGACGTCTCCGCTTGTCTGCACTTTATGCGTGGGGACGACTCCGCTTTCTCAGGGTCGACTCCGCTTCCTTATCACCGAAAAAACCATTCTCTGGAAAACCCTGAGAGAGCCGTCTCCGCCATCTTGGGGACGACTCGGGAAGTCTCCTTTTTGCTTGCGGGGACGACTCCGCGTACAGCGGGGACGTCTCGCGCATATCCCTTGAAAAGCGTCTTTCTGCCGCCACTGAGAGAGTCGACTCCGCTACTGAGAGAGTCGACTCCGCTAACACGGGGACGACTCGACAGGAGCCGGGGACGTCTCCAAGTGTGCCAGTTCTTCCTGTTTGTGCCAGAGACGTCTCTGAAACTATCAGGAGACGTCTCGGCTGTCCCTGAACTTTTTCTTTAGCTCAAAATATTCTTCAATAAATTCATAAAAATTATGGGAACTTGCCTAGACATTTCTTAACAATATTCTAAATAAAATACATGAATTTCTCAATTGAATTGTTAAGATATAATGGAATTTTACTCTAGTGTTTTGTATTCATCAAAATCCATTAGGGGGTTAACAATCTCCCCCTTTTTGATGATGACAAAACACTGAGTATATGCAAAATTTGAAATTTAAACATATACACAGTATTGATCAGATATACAAGTATAATGTTTTGATTTGAACTAGATACAATGTGCATCACTCAAAATATTCAATTTTCAGTTCTTTCCTTGTGCATAAGATTGATCCTTATAGTTCTTAAATGATTTTATCATATGAACTGAATTTGAATCAAGTTAGAATGAAATATTGATGCTGAAGATAATTGAAAGCTAGATTCTTTTTGACTCCCCCTTTCTTTTCCAGAAGGGCAATTATCTTAAAATCAATATTCTTCAATTTTATCTTTTCTAAATCAACTTTGGAGTATGATTAAAAAATTTGCATTCCATATTCAATATCCATGTCTACTCCCCCTTTCAATATACAATATCTAATTTCTACTCCCCCTTTCAATAAACAAATATCTACTGTTTAAAAAATTTGCATTCCATATTCAATATCCATGTCTACTCCCCCTTTCAATATACAAATATCTACTCCCCCTTTTTGTCATCAACATGAAGGGGACAAATTATCCTTTTTAGTAAAATTCAGCATATTCAAGGTGTGCTCCCCCTGTTTTATGTGCATTGTTTCTTTGTATCAAATTTGAATACTCAAGGTATGTGGTAGGATTTTTATGGCATATCACACAATCACATGCACAATCACAGAAACACATACACAGAATTGGCAATGTACACAAGGTTTTCAAAAGAAATTGTATTCATTCATATGTCATTGTAGATCTTTGAAGTCAGTACATAGTCAAAAGAAGAAATCATTACAAGTATTGATTTCTAATACAAAAGTGTTTCAAAATGGCCTAGGATTTACAAAAAGAAGATCCTACAGGATATCCATCATCGGCGTCGTTGCTCATGGGGCCTACCAGTTGTACTTTGTGCATAAGCCTTACAGGCTGCATCTATGAAACCATTGATAGAATCCATGAGGGTCTTAAAGTGATCTCCCTGTGACTTGTGGAAACCTGCCACAAGTGCTTCAAACTCTAAGGTTGCCATCTCAATTCTGCCTCTAAGTTGGGCAACTAAGGTGCCCACATTGCCATCTGGCTTTGTCAACTCTTTGAGGCTCTTGGAAATGGCCTTCAAGCTGTCCTTGAGCTCTAATGATCTGCAGGTTTGGGTGGCACCCACCTCAACTATTTGTTGCTCTTGGGCTTCAATTTGAGCCTTAATTTCCTGCAGCTCTTGTCTGATGGGGGCCAGCTCTGCAGACATCATGGATCTCATCTCCTCCCTCATCTGCTGACAAATAACAGATGCTAAGGTGTGCATCTGCTCCTCTGATAGGAAGGAGGGCCCACTGACTGGAGGAGGTGGTGGCATGGATGTGGAAGGTCCAGCTGAGCTGGAGGAAATATCAGGGATGTCCATATTGCTAGGTGGAGGAGAGTGATGGTCAGACTCATGATGTGGGGTCTCAGCCTCTATGGTTTGTGCTTTTCTTTTTGGAACCTTGACCCAAGACCCATCTATCTTGTGAAATTCCATTCTTCTCATTGAGCCCTCATTGTAATAGTCGGTGTTTCTTAAGGGCTTTGCAGGTTCATTTGATGGAATGGAAACCTTGAAGTGTTTGAAGATTAAGGTAAAGATCATGCCATAGGGTATACTAAATCTAGAATACCTATGACATAGGGCAATGTAATTTAGCATGAGTCTAGGAAGGTTTAGAGGGATCCCTAGTAGGATGTGATGCATTATAACTAAGTCTCGCTCCGAAACAAAATCGAAGCGACCGGTTTTAGGAAATAGGACCCGGTTGACAATGCTTAAAAGGAGTCTCATCTCTGCATTTAGGTCCTGGGAGTTGACAACATCAAGAGGGCCGCAGTCCTCTCTTCCTAAAATTAAGTTTAGAGCTACTTCCCTTTGGGGATGTGAGGTTGGAGCCTCGCCGTCCCTAGGGATTTGCAAAACAGTGGATAAGATGTCCTCATTAATTTCTACTAATGTCCCTCGGACATGTGCGGTGAACCCTAAGTCCCCTAAAGCCATATCACTAAACATTTCTCTAACAAGGCCGGGGTAGGTCGAGGTATTGAGGGTGCAAAGATGCTCCCACCCTTGGGCTCGGAGTCTCTCTCCAATAGAGAACCCCTCATGATCTAAAAATGCAAAATCTATGTACCTACCGGTTGTGACTGTGCGATTTGCACAGGAAATCGTTGTGGTTGGCGGAGCAACTGGAGGAGAAGGTGCGGAGGGTTCTTCCCGCCGTTCCTCACCGTCGCCCGCTACTCTAGGTCGCTTCCCACGGGTCGTCCTAGCTTTCTTTGGTGCCATGGATGCTAGGGTTTGTGATTTAGGGCAAATGGAGGCTAGGGTTTGTGATTTAGGGCAAATAGAGGCTAGGATTTGAGGTGGAGAGCAAATGGAGGCTAGGGCTTTCCGTTTTGGTCGGGAATGAGGGAGAAAGCTCGAGTCGGCTCGAGCGATTTCGACCTATTTAAAAAGGCCTCATTCGGTCCCCGAGACGTCTCCGCGACTAAGGTGAGACGTCTCCGCTTGGGGGGACGTCTCTGCAATTTGCCAGAGACGTCTCCGGCACTGAAAAATTTCAGACTGTATTCTATCTTCTCCCCTTTTTTTGTTTAATCACCCCAATCAATATGATCTCTTTTGATAAACTTAGAGTGAATTTGTTTGTGATCCTCCCCCTCAATGATACATCCTATAATAATTTGATAATGATTTTTGAATTATTAATATTGAAATAAGGAACGTTTGACCAAATTTCGAATACCTATGAAATAGGCTCTGAAAATATCTCCATGAAGAGTCCAAGGGAGGGTAACCATCCTCCGGAAAGTCAACCAGTTCGTCATTTAGTTTAGATGAATTCATGCTTTCACTTATGTTTGCCTTGAGGTGGATTACTAGTTCGAGTAGCAAAGCAATGCAATACAAGTTCAATTCATTTGCTAGGATCATACAAGCTCAAAGCATTCCTTAAGAAATTGAATCTGTCTTTACAAAGGGGCTTTGTAAAGATATCAGCTAATTGATTTTCAGTACATACATATTCAATCATCACATCATTTTTCAGCACATGATCCCTAATAAAATGATGCCTAATCTCTATATGCTTTGACTTAGAGTGTTGGACAGGATTTTTTGTTAAGTTGATTGCACTTGTATTATCACACTTAATTGGTATATTGTCCATTTTAATACCGAAGTCTTCAAGTTGTTGCTTAATCCAAAGAACTTGGGCACAACAGCTTCCAGCTGCAATGTACTCAGCCTCAGCTGTGGACAAGGCAACTGAATTTTGTTTCTTGCTAAACCAAGAAACCAAATTGGCACCCAAGAATTGACAAGTGCCACTTGTGCTTTTTCTGTCGAGTTTGCACCCAGCAAAATCAGCATCAGAATAAGCAGTTAAATTATATCAGATTGTTTAGAATACCATAAGCCTACATTAGATGTCCCTACTAGATATCTAAAAATTCTTTTAACAGCTTGCAAGTGTGATTCCTTAGGACATGCTTGGTATCTAGCACACATACAAACACTGAATAATATATCTGGTCTACTAGCAGTAAGGTAAAGTAGAGAGCCTATCATACCTCTGTACAATTTGCAGTCTATACTTTTACCTTTTTCATCTTTGTCAAGCTTGCAACTTGAGCCCATGGGTGTGCTGATTTCCTTTGCATCCTTCATCTTGAATTTTTCCAGCATTTCCTTGATGTATTTGGACTGACTGATGAAGATGCCTTCCTCTGATTGTTTTATTTGTAGCCCAAGGAAGAAGTTGAGCTCACCCATCATGCTCATTTCAAATTCTCCCTGCATAAGCTTGGCAAACTCTTGACAGAGACTATCATTAGTAGCACCAAAAATTATATCATCCACATAAATTTGTACAAGCAATAAGTCATTTCCTTTTCTTTTAATAAAGAGGGTTTTGTCTACATTTCCTCTCTTAAATTTGTTCTCAATTAGGAAATTACTTAATCTTTCATACCATGCCCTAGGAGCTTGCTTAAGTCCATACAATGCTTTATGCAATTTATACACATAATCTGGATGTAAGTGATTTTCGAAACCTGGAGGTTGTCCTACATAAACTTCCTCCATTATATAGCCATTTAAGAATGCACTTTTTACATCCATTTGATAGAGTTTAAAATCCATGAAGCATGCATATGCTAAAAGCAGTCTAATAGCCTCTAACCTAGCAACAGGAGCAAAAGTTTCATCAAAATCTATTCCTTCCTCCTGATTATATCCTTTGGCCACTAGCCTAGCTTTGTTTCTTATTACTATCACATCTTCATCTAGTTTATTTCTATATACCCATTTGGTGCCTATAATTGAAACATTAGGGGGTCTTTTCATTAGAGTCCAAACTTCATTTCTTTCGAATTGGTTTAATTCCTCTTGCATAGCATTCATCCAATTATCATCTTTTTCAGCTTCTTCTAGTGATTTAGGCTCTATTTGTGAAACGAAAGCAAGATAATTACTAGTGTTTCTTAAAGAGGATCTAGTTCTTATACCTTGTGAAGGATCACCAAGGATTAGATCCTTTGGATGACCATGTGCATACCTCCATTCTTTAGGAAGATCTTAATTTCTTGATGGAGGTTGATCTTCTTCATCTTGCTGATTTGTATCCTCTTTGATCTCATCCTCATGTTGTTTGTCTTGTATGGAGAATTCCTTGATCCCGTCTTCAAGTATACCTGCATCACCATCTTCTTCTTTTCTAGAAGAATCTCCATTAGTTTCATCAAAAACAACATGAATGGATTCTTCAACAACGAGAGTTCTCTTGTTGAAGACCCTGTATGCTCTACTAGATGAGGAATAACCTAAGAAGATCCCCTCATCTGATTTAGCACTAAATTTACTGAGATTGTCCTTTCCATTATTCAAAATAAAGCATCGACAACCGAAAACATGAAAATAACTTATATTTGGTTTCTTACCTTTCATCAATTCATACGGTGTTTTCTTTAAGATGGATCTAACTAAAGCACGATTTAAAATATAACATGAGGTATTTATTGCTTCAGCCCAAAAATACTTTGGTAGATCCGATTCGCACAACATGGTACGAGCCATATCTGCTAGTGTGCGATTCTTCCTTTCTACCACCCCATTTTGTTGGGGTGTCCTAGGTGCCGAGAAGTTATGATTGATACCATTTTCTTCACAAAATTTTTCAAAATACTGATTTTCAAACTCGGTACCATGATCACTCCTAATTGCTTTTAGTTTAAGATTGAGTTCATTCGAAACTCTATTATGAAACTTAATAAAAGCGGGAAAGGACTCATCTTTATGTGCAAGAAATGAAACCCATGTAAAACGTGAAAAATCATCAACAATTACAAGACCAAATTTCTTACCCCCTATACTAGCAGTTCTAGTGGGTCCAAACAAATCCATGTGAATTAGTTCTAAGGGTTTTGATGTTGAAACTATGTTCTTAGACTTAAAGGAACTTCTTGTTTGTTTCCCTAATTGACATGCAGCACAGATTTTATTCTTTTCAAAGTCTATTTTTGGTAGCCCTTTGACTAGATCCTTTGTAATTAATTTAGAGATTAAATCCATGCTAGCATGCCCTAACCTACGATGCCATAACCAACTAGTCTCATTGACTTTGGGATTCATGGCTACAAGACATTGACCATCCTTCATGGTGAGATCATCAAGATCTACCATGTAAACATTTCCATGCCTATGTCCTGTGAGTATGATCTCATTATCAATTGGACTACTAATTATGCATAGTGACGATTCAAATGACACTTTAAAGCCCTTGTCACAAAATTGACTTATACTTAATAAATTATGTTTTAGTCCATTAACTAACAATACATTATCAATAAATGAGGAGGGTGATATGGAGATTTTACCAATACCAATGATTCGGCCTTTAGCATTGTCTCCAAATGTGACTGCTCCTCCTTCTTTTGATTCCAAGGTGACGAAGAGACTCTTGTCACCGGTCATATGCCTTGAGCAACCGCTATCAAGATACCACATTCTCTTTTTATTTCCGGCTGCAAGGCATACCTGCAAAATGATCATGTGAAGCTTTCAGGTACCCAAGTTTTCTTGGGTCCTTCGTGGTTAGTGTGGTTGGTTCCCTTAGGCACCCATACTTTAGTTATGTTTTTGGCTTTCACAAATGTACTCTTGTTAGTTTGGATTTTTCTTTCAATACAAGAGTAGGCTTTATGTCCATTCTTTCCACAATGAAAGCATGTAGGTTTTTCAGTTTTTACATCTTTTGCTTTTACAAAGAAATTCTTTAGATACTTTTGTTGTTTATTAGTTTTATATCCTAATCCGGCTTTATTGAAAACAGCTCTTTGATTTGAAAGAATGAGATTTAATTTTTCAGAGCTTTGTGTGAATTTTTCAACAATTGGTTTGTACTTATGTACCTCATTCTTAAGATTCAAATTTTCTTTAACTAGTTCTTCCTTATCTTTTCTAAGAGATTCAATGTTTTGTGCAAGTGAGGTATTATTATCGAGTAGGGATTTTACTTTCAGATTTAATTCCTTAATTAGTGTTTTTGCCTTTTCATTTTCAATGCTAAGTTTTGAATTTTTGATTTCTAGGTTAGTAGTGTTAATATTTTTAACGCTCTCCTTTTCAATTAATAGGTTTTCGATATTTTCCTTCAGTTTTTGATTGGAGGCTTTTAATTCTTTATTCTTTGCTCCTAACATACTACAATCACCCATAAGTTCTTGAAAAGCTTCATACAATTCTTCTAAAGTAAAATTTATGGTTGGGTTTTGACATACCTCGTCATCTTCGAACGCCATGAAGCATAGATTGGCGGTCTCTTCCTTCTCTTCCTCGGAGGATGATGTGTCACTATCATCCCATGTTGCCTTCAATGCCTTCTTCTTCTTCTTTCCAAAATACTTCTTTTGTTGAGGGCATTTGGAACGAATATGTCCCGGTCTCTTGCAATTATAGCATACAATTGGGTCTCTTTCTTTTTCTTTTTCTTTTTCCCAGTCATTTCTCCCTCCAAATTTCTTTCTTGGGAAGGGTTTCTTTCTTCTCATGAACTTTTTAAACTTCCTTACTATCAAACCCAAGTCCTCATCTTGACTTTCTTCTTCACTCTCACAGCTCTCTTCTTCACATACACTTGAGGTAGCCTTGAGTGCGATTGTCCTTTTCTTTGGCAACTCTTCTTCATGCTGCTTCATCGTGAGCTCATGCGTCATCAATGAGCCCAAAAGTTGTTCTAGCCCCAAGGTGTTAAGATCTTTAGCTTCTATGATCGCCGTGACTTTTGCTTCCCAAGCTTTTGGCAAAGACCTGAGAATTTTACTCACAAGTTCCGGGTTAGTATAAGATTTACCCAAACTCTTTAGACCATTAATTATATCAGTAAAGCGTGTAAACATGCATGTGATGGTTTCATTGGGTTCCATCTTAAACAACTCATATTTGTGAACTAGAATGTTCACTTTGGACTCTTTAACTTGATTTGTACCCTCGTGGGTAACTTCAAGTCTATCCCATATTTTCTTAGCGGAAGTACATGTGGAGACTCTATTGAACTCATTTGCATCTAAAGAACAAAATAATGAGTTCATGGCTCTAGAATTGAGTTGAGCCATCCTATCATCATTCTCATCCCAATCCTCTTCAGGTTTGGGAACTCGAATGCCATTGACCATGTGTGATGGTTCTTGTGGTCCCTTGACTATGACCCTCCACAAGGCATAGTCTTGTGCTTGAATGAAGATTTTCATTCTAGTCTTCCAATAGGTATAATTTGTCCCATTGAAGAGTGGAGGTCTATTGGTTGCTTGCCCCTCGGCAGGAACATTGTTAAAGGGTGTTCCCATCTAGATCTTTGGTTAAGACGGTTAGGTCTTTCAAGAAATACACAGAGCACCTGCTCTGATACCACTTGTTGCCCAGAGATGGTCACCCAAGAGGGGGGTGAATTGGGTGTTTTAAAACTTTTTAGCTAATTTAAAAATAAAACACACAAATATATGAACTAAAGCAAAGATAAAGCGATAAGAAGAGACAACCACAAACACACGGTTTTATAGTGGTTCGGAGCCTTCACCGCTCCTACATCCACTCCCCAAAGCGCCTTTGGGAATTTCCACTATAATCCAAGATTACAGTACGGTAGTTTTGCGAGTTCACTACCCAACTCGTTGTTTTACACCGGGCTCACAACAAACCCAAAACCCCCAATTTCTCTTAGGCTTGGGACGCCCTTTCCCTTGTTCCAAGTCCCTTGACTGGAACAAGCACCACAATAAAAGAGTGTACAAAAGGATATAAAAGCTCTAGAAAGCAAATATAGCACTTATGAACAATGAAACCCGGAAGAATCTTTTTGCCGTTGGAAGCGTGGGAGTTGTTGATTCTTCCGATGTGGGACGCGTAGGGTTGGGTGTGAGCTTTGAATCCCGAGCACACGAGAGTGGTTGAGCTTGAAATCGCTTGGGAGACTTGAAAGCACTTGATTTCCTTTCTTGAATGCACTCACTCCCTTGAGTTTTTCTTTCTAACTTCTCTCTTGAATGATTTTGCTTTTGGTTGGTAAAGAGTTGTTGAGAAGCACTTAAGAGCTCCCTTTTATAGCCCAAAAAACAAATATAGCCGTTAGAGATAAAGTAGAGAAGATTTGAAATTCAAATCAAACCTGAAAAGCTGTCAGTCGCGTCCCAGGCGCTCCGGGGACGTCTCCACTACAACGAGAGACGTCTCGCCTATAGGATTTTACTTTTTACTTTATCTGGGGTCGACTCGGCACTTTACGGGGACGTCTCGGCGTGTTAGCGCTTTTTGAGTGGGGACGACTCCGCTGCTTTGGGGACGACTCCGCTTCTTTATCTCCGAAAATCATGTCCTCTGGAATTCCCTGAGAGAGTCGACTCCGCTCTTTCAGGGGACGTCTCCGCTTGTCTACACTTTATGCGTGGGGACGACTCCGCTTTCTCAGGGTCGACTCCGCTTCCTTATCACCGAAAAAACCATTCTCTGGAAAACCCTGAGAGAGCCGTCTCCGCCATCTTGGGGACGACTCGGGAAGTCTCCTTTTTGCTTGCGGGGACGACTCCGCGTACAGCGGGGACGTCTCGCGCATATCCCTTGAAAAGCGTCTTTCTGCCGCCACTGAGAGAGTCGACTCCGCTACTGAGAGAGTCGACTCCGCTAACGCGGGGACGACTCGACAGGAGCCGGGGACGTCTCCAAGTGTGCCAGTTCTTCCTGTTTGTGCCAGAGACGTCTCTGAAACTATCAGGAGACGTCTCGGCTGTCCCTGAACTTTTTCTTTAGCTCAAAATATTCTTCAATAAATTCATAAAAATTATGAGAACTTGCCTAGACATTTCTTAACAATATTCTAAATAAAACACATGAATTTCTCAATTGAATTGTTAAGATATAATGGAATTTTACTCTAGTGTTTTGTATTCATCAAAATCCATTAGGGGGTTAACAATATTCGACACATTTGAAAGGGATAAAATCCGTAATTAATTACACTTAAACAGGGAGAGTTTGAAGTAAATATTTTAACATTTCTATATATTGCTCATCATAGGGATGGTGCCAATGGGGAGGCTAGTGGTAGTACCCGGCACTATTTGACCCAACTATTCGGTATAGGGCATATTAGGGACGGCACAAGAGGGAGGCTAGTGGTAGTACCTCGTGCCCCTTCCCAACTCCACCGGATAGGGAGCAAATAGAGTATAGAGCATAAGAAAGTAAAAATGAAAGACAAAGTTAATGAAAGTATATAAGAAGAATCAAATCATTTGTTTTAAAATCACTTGAAAACACAATTTAAGGATGAAATCAATGCAAGATTATATTTAAATAAGGGGAGTTTATTTGAAAAGAATTGATTTTGATCCTTGACATGCTTGTTCTTATTATTTTGCATGACTTAACACATAATATATTTTGCATGTGGCATGATGTTTTGAATTATGAGTTTTCAATATTTTGTAATGCCCCATGCTTGGATAAGTTGATTGAAATAGGCCTTAACTTGGAATATGTCTTAACATTGCTCACAAATCTTTGCTTCACCCTTGCCTCAAACTAACTTGTGTTCCAATGCTTGAATGTTTAAAATACTACATAAAGTTTTTTTTTTAGTAATATTAAAAAGAAATTTCAGTTTTATCATTCACGATTAACTTTGAAAGTTAAATAGATTTACAAAAAGAAGAAGAGAAGGATATTTCTATTTAGGCAAAATGAATTGATCTTGATCTATCTTTCTACTTGCCTAACTTTGATACATTATGTCCTAATACTTGTTAAAATATCCTTTATTTTATATCGAAACTCAATATTAAATACAAAGATTCTGAAAGTGCTTTAATGTTATTGAAATATGTATTTTTTTTCAATCTTAGTGATTTAAGATGAGCTACAATGTAGAAGATACATATCTCAAATTATAATTTTGAGAGCCTTCTTGGAAATTCTTATGAAAATTCAGAATCTGATTTGTGTAAAAGCTTAAACTTAACTTAAAAATGCTTATATCATTACATCTTTGTAACCTTAGTTATATGCTTCAATGATCGTGTCATTTAGGAGAATAACTCAATATGATTTCTAAATGAAAACTTTAACACAAGAAAAACAGAATTAATTTTGACGCCTTGGTTGATTGTCTCGATACACATCCGAAACATATCTTTTCTTATCGTTAAAATGTACTAATATTGGTCTAAATGATGTGTCTTTCAATGATCTTAATTGCAAATAAATATTTTTAAACATATGATTTTATTTTGATATTAAATAGATTTATTGTGCTTCATGTATACATTGCTAAAAAAAAACTATGATTAAGAAATTGAGTTCTATAAATATATATACTTCAATGATCATGTTTATCTCTCCTACATAATTAAAGACTTCCATCAAATTCGTGAATGATCTTTAGTCTAGAAACATTTCAGCTCACTCAAATGATTCTTAAAAGAAAGAAAATGTAAATGCTTTTGAAAGAATTTGAGCTTCAAATAAATCATTTTTGATTAATAATTCTATACATTTTCTCTAAGATTAGGAGAAAGCATAACTTGTTCTTAAAGGATTAGGAAGAGTGATTACTATAAATTTTGAATAATTCTAGATCACTCTCGATATCAAAAGAAAAGAATGATTAAAGAGGAATGCATCTTTTGAGGGGGAGCTTTAGATATTCAGTATCTTATCCTAAAGATACTTTAATTTGATGCATACCTTGAATTTTATGGATTGATTTTGATGAACCTCCTTATATTGCAAGACATGCTTTAATTACCTTGAGATGAGTTCTATAAAGGTTGTCTTATCTCAAACCTTGAATCTTATGAAAATAAGCTGAAACTTATAGAAAATATATTTTTGAGATTGACAATTTTATTGAACATTATCTTCAAATTCTAAACTCTTAAATGGAATGACCAATTGAGGGGGAGAAAAAAAATTTCAGAAGGAGAGGTCTTATGGAACTTAATCGCATAAATCTATAACTAAAGGAGAGAGGAAGAATACTAAATGAAAAGTGATCCTAATGCTCTCCAATATTTATCATCTGAAATTTAAATCTGAAAATTTTTACGATACACCTTGAGGCTTGTTATTTGGTTAGTATATCCTATGCATCAATCATGAACCAAATTACAATTCAAATAGTTGATCTTAAGAGCCTCTAACTTAATGAAAAAGGGGGAGAATAATGTGTTGAATTTTCTTGAGTATCTCATAGAAAATCTATTTTGGAATTCACTAATGAGTCCTAATTGGCTTGCTCTTTAGAACTTCAATCTTGTGCCAATTCATATCTCTATATATGAATCAAATTGTGCTTATTTTCTAAAAGAATAAAAGAAAGTTTGTAAAAGAGCTTTAAAAGAACCTTCAAAGCTTTGAACTTTATGTATTCTCTAAGATATATCAAAATTGTATGAATCCATATATTGGTATTTGTGCCCCAATGCTCTTATTATCATAAAAGAACTTTGAAGTCATTAAGAGTTAATGATCCAACTTGATGATATGTTTTTCGAGTATATAAGTTTTGATCTTATACTCTGAAAATTAATTAAATTGCTCTCATGTTGATAAAATACTTAATATATTGGGCAAAAGATCTTAAATGAACAAGCTTTCATACTTATTATTGAAGAGATGTTAGATTTCCATTCGTGCTTTCCTTGAATATCATTTGTGGTACTTCTTGAATTAACCTAAGAAAGATTCCACCCACACTTAATTAGAAAACTATCTGTGGTATCAAATTAGAAAACTTCTTGAAATCACATTCGATGTGTTCTGCTCTGAAATTATCTTAATTGGCTCTGATCTATGCTTCTTAATCTGATTCTAACATTATTCCCTTGAGTTATATGATTCATATTCTTGCAATACCTTAACATGCATTAACTAAAAATCAGAGCACCATAAGGAAAAGAAATATTTGAGTACCATTATCTTTGTGCTTAATGTTTCATTATTTTACAACCTTTTTGATGTTGTCAAAAAGGGGGAGAAATATCTAAGTATATGCTCATAATGCTTTATGTTTTGAATTGAATACAAATCAGCTTAAATTGAAATATGTTGATTGTGTTAAGCTGATTAAATCTAAAGCATTATCATGAAGTATGTTTTTAAATATATATGTTTTCTACTTCATGCAACTTAGCTATGCATTAGTTCTAGAACACAACATATTTTATATTGCATATACTCCAAGTTTTGTCATCATCAAAAAGGGGGAGACTGATGACCCAAAGAGTGACTTAAAGATTGATTTTGATGATCACAAAACCTTGAAGTATAAATACTAATGTTTGTGTTGCAAGAAGAAAGATATTTATTTTGCAAGGAACATAGCAAGGTGGAAGAATACAAGAAGGCCTCCAAAACTCTCAAGAAAAGGTAGAAGAAAGCTACAATTCATTGGCCCAAGTTTCAAGTTCAAAGAATTCAAGTTGAAGGAGCAAATTCAAAGAAAAATTCAAAAGAATAGTCCTCGAGTCGACTCCTGGAAGTTTAGAGTCGACTCTGGCACTCTAGAGTTTCAAGAAACAGTTCTCGAGTCGACTCCGATGCTCTACGAGTCGACTCCGACTGAGAACAAACAAAAAAAACAGAGAGTTGTTTTTCAGCGCTACAGTGATCTCGAGTCGACTCCCAACTTCAGGAGTCGACTCCCAACTTCAGGAGTCGACTCCCAGCTACAGTGCCGGCAGACTACTATTCACAGATCGACTCCTGTTTCAGCCGAGTCGACTCCTACTTCAGCCGAGTCGACTTGAGCACGCTGGGAGGCATAACGGCTAGTTTTTTCTTGATTCCAACGGCTCTATTTTTGTCTCTAACGGCTAGATTTTTGTTTCCACTCCTTCTAAAACTATAAAATCAAGAGGAGAGCTAGGAGAGAAGGTATGGAAGTGGGAGAAAACATTTAGGGAAGAGATTTGAAAGAGATTACAAAGAAAATCTCCCATAAGCACAAAAGGGCCATTCAAAGTAAAATAGAGAGAAGAAGAGCATCCAAGTGAATCCCAAAGCTTTCTCTCCATCCGTGTGCTGCCTCGGAGATCCTCTACTTCGTGCAAAATTAGAAGAGGGGCAAGTGAAGAAGAAGCCGAGTTCCTCCATCTACAAATTAGTTTGAGGGCTTCTTCTCTTTTCTTTACTTATTTACATTTGCTATATTTGCTTATTTGAGAAGCTTGTATTTGATATAAACTCTTGTTCTAGTATCTTGTAACTTGATTCAATCAAGGGATTGAATCAAGGGGTTAAGGTTTGTTGGTAAGCCAAAGGAAAAACCAACCGGGTTGATTGTGAACCCGAAAAACAATCATTGTAAGGTTGTGGTTGGTGAGCCTTTGGGGAAAACCAACCGGGTTGATTGTGAACCCGAAAAACAATCATTGTAAGGTTGTGGTTGGTGAGCCTTTGGAAAAACCAACTGGGTTGGATTGTGAGCCCGTGAAAACAATCGGTTGGTTCTAGTCGGTGAGCCTGTGAAAACCGACCGAGTTCGTTGTGATCTCGCAAAACAACAAGTTGGGTTGTGAGCTTGTAAAACAACCGACTGTAATCTAAGGGATTATAGTGAAATTCCCAAGAGGTCTTGGGGAGTGGATGTAGGTGCTGGGGTGCACCGAACCACTATACATCTTTGTGTTTGTGATGCCTTATCTCTTGTATTTCATGCCTTCCATTCATGCTTGATTGTATAATATCTCTAGCTTTGTTTTCTATAGAGTTATAAGTGATTTGCTTAGCTTCCACTCCATTCTTACCATACACATAGATTAAAATTGATTATACAACTATAAGTTAGTTTTAGATCAATTGCACCCTAAAGCCATAGTATAATTGCTCTAGCTTAATCTTCCACTGCTTTACTTGTAATTGCCTAGAGCTTAAGTAAATAACATCTTATTACTCCGCTGCATTCTATTCAAAGTAAAAATTAGGGAACATAATTTTTAGAAAACCCAATTCACCCTCCCTCTTGGGTTGTCACCTTGGGCAACAGTTTCTCCTATATTCCTTATGTTTCCTGTTCTTGCCCTTTTTCTGAGTGAGGTTCGGTTCATGCTTTTCTTCTTTTTCTTGTATAGAAAGTTGGACCTTGTTATCCACTTGATTGCCAGACCGTAAAGTGGTAATTGCCTAAACTTCATGGGTTAAGTTTTCATTCGAATCAATCTGAAACTCGCCTCTCGACCCTGGATTCTGTTGCCTACTAGGGTTAGGCACTGGCTGACTGGGTAATTCATCTTTCTTCCTATCCCCTATAGAGTTAGCTATTTGGCTCAGACTAACCTCAAGTTTTGTAATTGCTTGTGCATGGAATTGGTTAGTAATATTGGTCTATTGTTGCTGTTGGATGAAGTTTTGTTGTTGCTTCATCATGTTAGCCATCATAGCTTCCAATGATGTAGATTGCTGAGGGATAGGGGCACTATAAGGAGGAATAGGTGAAGCCAATGATTGGTTCATCTGTGATGGACTTATTATGAAAAATTTTTTCTGAAAACCTGGTGGACCACCCTGATACTGAATAGATTCAGTCTGCCTGTATGAGAAGTTCGGGTGAAACCTATTATCAGGATGATAAATTGGGTTGAATGAGTTGGGAGTGGGTTTCTTAAAGGCACTATATGAATTTAGAGTATTTGCCTGCTCGGCCTAAAAGTGTGTCCTAGGGTTCTAGCAATGATTAACATGCTGAATTTTAGATTAAAACATGGATGAACCTGATCACATTGCCTACATACCCCTTCGAAAGAGGGATCAAGCCAAACGTAGTTCTTTAAGAGTTTTAAAATCGCAGCGGAAAATTCGATTTAATTCATGCATGCTAACAAGATCAAATCTAGAAATCAACACTGTAAGAACTCATAGGATCATGCCGGAATCGTTTAAACAATTATGCTAAAAACTATTGATTGATTAATATCAGATCTGAAATGAAAAACTCTAATCCAATTAATCTCTGAATATCCATCGAATGGACTCTGGAGATAACTCCGTGAGGAGCCCTAATGGAAACCTTGGGAAACTGGACCTAGATTGTAACACTAGAATAAAGGTTTTAACTCAAGACAAAAATTATGCCTTTATGATGATTGAAGCTTGTGGATCTGATGCTCGACTTCGCAACCACACAAGTGTATGGTCTCTACAGGTGATCCACACGAAGCTCCGGATGGATCGAAGTCCTGCAATAGTGCTAGCAAGCACAGAACTTGTTGGTTGAATATTTTTTTTCTCGTTCTTGAAGTCACCAACACTTGGTGATCGAGGAAGGAAGAAGAGGGAGGATCTGAAGGAGAGGAAGAAGACTTCACCACGATGGATCAGCAAGGATACACCACATAAAACTTCTTTTTTGAAGGAACTCAAGGCGTGTGAACCATGAAAACAATTCTGCACTATCTCATTCTACATTTTGAAAATGAAGACTCCCTTAAGTAGAGATTTAGAATGGTTGCCCCTTGCTGATTTTCCTCCAAATCTCATGCCCCAATCAAGGAGAGGATCTGATCATTTTGTTAGGAATTTTGAATTCAAAAAATAACCAAAAAAAAATTTGAATTCAGAATTCAAACATCAATGTTGCGGGTGGGTGGGACTTTCTTCATATGTCATGACACCATGAAGTGTGATGGCTTGATCTCATCAAAGCCATTCATCACTTCATGTCATGGCATCATAAGAAGCCCCATTCGCCATCAGATCCAATACAAAAATTTGAATTCAAAATTCAAACAAAAAGAAGTGGGCGTGAGGGATAAAAAAAGACATGTGTCATGGCGCCTCCATGGAAAGTGTCATGCAATAAAGGGAAAGAATGAGTTGACCCATTAAAACAAATCATAAGATCAAATCTGATGATTCCCCTTTTCAGATGGTTTCCACTTGTCCCATGGTGCCATTAATCAAGTATTAATAATCCTAATCAAATTAGGATGGCGCCAAGCATTAGATGAAGGACAAGTGTCCCATGCTCCATCACATGTTCATGTAGACTTTAAGATCCGCATGATTCGGATCAAATCCAATCCAATTGGATCAAGTCCTATCAATTAGGGAAGCCTAACCTCCTTACGTCGAACCTAATCCAATTAGGTCAAACCCTGATTAAAGAACAATCTTCTTACGTCGAACCTAATCCAATTAGGTCAAACCCCAATGAAGCCCAAATTGAATCCAATTCAATTTTGGCTCATTCTTAGTCCAATAACTCAATCAAATTGAGTTCATTAGCAATCTAGTTGCTAATAAATCCTTCAATAATTCATTAATTATTTTTCAGCAATATTTATTTAAGGTAATTTGTCAATCGAATTGACCAAATTACCTCTGAATGATTCTTAATCATCCATCAGCCAAAATGATCAACCCAGAAACTTCTATGCGTGTGACCCTATAGGTTCAACCCTAAGTCGGTAGTATAGGAACGACTTTTTATACTAATCGATGTGACCATCTAGCAATGGTACCCAACGTCCGGATAGGCCGAATATGTGCGAAGCAAATATCCTGCAACCCTGGACTATGGTTACCGTATAATTCATCCCTTTGACTCCTAATGTCAGGATGACTTTAGAGTTTTGTCAACTTTGTAATCAGTACATCCATTCTGTGATCAATTTTAGGAATCCTGTGACTCCTCACAAGGATAACCCAGGCCTAGGTTTTGCTAAATTGAACACAAGGCATTATCTCCTATTTCTAGAAGGGATCAATTCCATCTTGACCCACGCACTGACTTTGCAAGTACTTGACTGCACCCAGTGACCTTCCATCCCAGAATTAGAAATTTTGCTAGTCCGGTACCAAAGTATAGTGAGTTGCTTACTAATCACTGTGGTCATCTCAAGTCTGAGGGATACTTATACCCATATCTACTCGGAACTTCTCTTGACAGTAGAGTGTTCCGGAATTGATCACGTTCAGTGAAATGTACTCCTACACTTCACCTGTGTAACAGTGTCTCTACACTCCTTGGTTAAGAGGACAACCAACATATATGTCACACAACGACCTAAACTCGATAATGCTGTCGTCCTATTAACAGCATATCATTTGGTCGTGAACTGGTTTAAGGACTCACAGATAAATCCTCCTTTATCATAAAAGAATCCTATAGACTTCATCATATATAAGAGTTCATTTCAAGATGTAAAATGATGAATAATGCCAAATAATACTTTATTAATTTATCAATTCATTTACAAAATTCAATCATCAACATGCTGACGATTGACATTTAGGATACAATTTCCAACAACTTCCACTTAGCCTAAAGCCAATCGACACAATATCTAATATCCATCATCGACTTGTATTCGTTGAACTCTTTGATGCCGAGAACTTTGATAAATGGGTCAGCCAGATTTTCTTTTGCGTTAATCTTCTGAAGATCAATATCACCTTGTTCAACGATCTCTCGAACCAGGTGGTAGCGACGTAGAATATGCTTGGTCCGCTCATGTGCTTTGGGTTCTCTTGCTTGAGCTATAGCTCCAGTGTTGTCACAAAATACAGGCACTGGACCATCAATGGAGGGTATCACTCCAAGCTCGGTGATGAACTTTCGCAACCATACAGCTTCCTTGGTGGCATCAGATGCTGCGATGTATTCTGCTTCACATTTAGAATCTGCCACTGTTTGCTGCTTGGAACTCTTCCAGCAGATGGCCCCACCCTTAAGAGTAAAGATATAACCCGACACGCTCTTGCTATCATCTCGATCTAACTGGAAACTGGAATCAGTATATCCCTCAAGTTTCAAGTCAGAATCACTATATACAAGCTACCGGTCCTTAGTATTTCTTAAATACTTAAGGATATATTTTATAACTTTCCAGTGGTTGCTACTTGGATCAGATTGGTATCTACTTACTACTCCCAATGAGTATGCCACGTCTGGTCTAGTACATGTTATGGCATACATTATAAATCCCACTGCCGAAGCATATGGAATTCTATCCATACTCTCTCTTTCATAGATTATAGTGAAATTCTCAAAAAGAAAGTTTTGAGAAGTGGATGTAGATGTAGGGTTGGTACCAAACCACTATAATTTTTTTATATTTGTTTTGTTTGTTTTTCTTACTTTAATTCCTTGCATATTTACTTAGTGCTTGTTTGCTGATGTTAATATTCATCTATTAGCTAAAGTTTTAAAAAAATCTAGTTTATCCTGCCTCTTGGGCTGTATAGATTATAAGATTGCCGTGGATGTTCCCAAAAAAAAAAATAATAGATAGCACGGTAAAAAAAAAAAAGAAAATCTTATTAAAAGAGATTTGCAAGAATTTCAAGAGTTCCAATTTTACCACAAATGATTTGCCTCAAAGACAGCTTTCGGCCGCGTTTGGTGGCATCCTCCATAGGGGTGGCAATCGGGTCGGATTAGGCATAAACAGGTCGGGTCAAATACAGGTCGGGTCAGAAAACTATAAATCTGAACCCAACCTGTTTATTAAACGGGTCAGGAATTACAAACCTGAACCGGACCTGTTTATTAAACAGGTAACCCGACCCGACCCGTTTAACCTGTTTAATAAACAGGTAACCTGTTTATCCAACCCGACCCGACCTGTTTAACCTGTTTGCCCAACCTGACCCGTTTAACCTGTTTAGACCTGTTTAATCTGTCCAACCCAACCTGTTTAACCTGCCCAACCCGACCTGTTTAGACCTGTTTAGACCCGTTTAATCTGTTTAGACCTGTTTAACCCGTTTAACCTATCTAACCCGTTTAACCTGTTTAGACCTGTTTAACCTGCCCAACAGTTAAACGGGTTAAACAGTTTAAACGGGTCAGACATCTAAAACCCGTATCCGACTCAATTAATAAACAGGTTAAACGGGTCGACCTGTTTACGACCTGAACCTGTTTTAGGCCAAACCCAAACCTGTTTATGGCGGGTCGAACATGGATCGGGTTGGCGGGTCGGGTCATATTTTGCCATCCCTAATCCTCCGTCGCAGTGCTGATTATGAAAAAAAAAGAGAACATATTAAATAGATCCGGCACGAAGCCTAATTAAAAATAAATAGAATCCGTTATACTAGCTATATAATCGCAAGATAAGTGGCGTTTGTTCCTCGCGTGGAAGCCTTCGTAAATAAGGAGGATGCTAGGTGGCACTTGCTATATGTAAACCCCCTCTCGGTTCTTCTGAGATCTAGTCTCCGGAATCGGAGATGGGGAACGCCGCTGGGAAGGATTTGGAGAACGGTGACGATGGTCCCTCCGTGAGATCGGACGGTGATGGGGGCTTCCCGCCCCACTCCAATCACGTCCGGCGTGCCCACTCCGTGGACTCCGTGGGGAGTACGCCGCCGGAGAGCCCCGGCAGGTCCCGGCCCCCTCTAATGTTCGCTCCTCAGGTGACAATTTCTCCCTGTCAATCGCTCTCTTCTTTGATTTCTTATTGTGCAATGGCTGCTCTGTTCTGGTTTAATTTGTTAGGTAGTGGTGGTTTTGTGAAGGATGCAGGTGGTGTGATCTGGGCGGGAGCAATGGATTTAGTTGAATTGTTGTTTTTTCCTGTCTTCAATCACTTTTTTTCCTTGGCGGCGGAGTAACTTACTAGTTCGGTTAATTTGAGGATTTTCATTGGAAAGGAAAAAAATTATTTCGTTGGGTAGGCTTTGCACTTCATATGGATTATGCGAATACAAAGAAATATAAAATGTTCAGATATTGTCTTTGATAACTTGAATAGGGGCATAGACAGGCACGTGGGATGGAGGATTTGGCATCTTTTTCTTTGCTGGTAAATTATACTTAATTTTGCTTTCGAAATGGATTTGTATGTTAGATAATATCTGACTTGAATGATTATCTGGTTGCATTCTTGGGCAACCTTTTGTTGGCCTTTAACTTGGGTTGTTTCAACGAGCAACCAATTTCCACATAAAAGCATGTTGAAGAAATGAAAGTGGCTTGGGTTCTAGAGGAGCATGTAATTCATTCATTGAGCTGATTAGCTCATGAGTTCTGGTGTGCTAGATATTATGACTGTTGCCCAAGAATGCACCATAAAGTGGACGAGTGAAGTGAGAATGCAAGAATATGAAGCAGGAAATATAAAGAGCAAGAAGCAAGACACAAATTTTATTGTGTTTCGGCGCCAAACTCAGCACCTATGCCCACTCTTCAAGATTCACTTCTTGAAAATTTCACTATAATCTACTCAAAGATTATAGCTGGATTGTTTTACACGGGCTCACAATCAACCCAGTTGATTTTCTTAGGTAATCAACCAAAATCACTCCTTATCCAAGCCTTTTCTAGGCTTGATAAGAAATATAACACACAATCCCAAGTTTCAATCCTTGAAATTTGTTAAAATCAACAAAAAGAGAATACAAGAGATTGACTCTCTTAAGAGCAGTAAATCAGTTGTTGGAGCTCATGAGGAAGCACTTGTTGATCTTGATGTGGGCTTTAAGGCTCTTCAATTAATTTCTTAGGTGTGGTGGATATAATCTTTAATGCTCACTTTAAATGCTTTGCCTCTTTTCTTGTTTCTTATTTCTTCTCTTTCTACTTTGTTCTTTTGTTGTCTTTCTTGGGTGCTTCCATGCATTTATATCTTCAAAAAGATAGTTGGACGATGTTTCTAGCCATTACTGTTGGAAGAGGCTGAAAATTGTTGTTGGGAGTGAAAACAATTATTCTGTCTTCGCAGAAAAACTAGTTGTTACTATTGTCAGGCGCAGACCGATCGACTCGACTTCTTCAGAGGTCGACTCGAGAAACTGCTCATTTTTTTTGCGCTTTGTCTTCTATTTGCGGCCATTCTGAGGCCGACTCGACATGTGCTAGGTCGACTCTTGTTCTACAGGAGTTGACTATAACACTTTAGGGTAAACTCGTAAAGTACAGATTTTTATCCCCTTTCTGTCTTTTGCCTGAGATTATTCTAGGTCGACTCGGATTATCCAGAGGTCGGCGTGCCGGTCTCTTTTATTGTGGTGGGGTCGACTCGTGTTTGCTTGGGGTTGACTCCAGAAACCGTCCAAAACTGAGGTCTTCTATTTAATCATGTGGACCTTCAGGGGTCGGCTCTTTGTGTTCTTAGGGTCGACTCCTGTTGTATAGAGCTTCATAAATTTAAGTTATGTTCTTTCCACTTTGAGTGCTTTGGGTTGATAATATCTTGGATTCTTGTGATTATTCTTGTACACTCCAAACATATGATTAGTGAACTTTTTACTCAAATATGTATCAAAATCAAACCTTTTGGGTTAACAATCTCCCTCTTTTTTATGATGACCAAACTTTTGAGTATCAATAGAAAATAGTGTTGTTTAAAGATAACACATTTTTCACTATTATCCTTTTTGATATTATAATTGAATAATGTGTAAATTTATCCTTTTTCATACTATAATTGAATCATGCATAAATAGTGCTTCAATTTAAATTGATATGTGTTTTCTTAATATTTTGCATTTCATTGATTCTTTGATTGTGTTCATATGATCTCTCATAAACTCGTATTTATGTCTTCCGTACTTTCTTGTACATTGTTGCTCTTTCTTATTTAGTTCTCCCTCTTTTTGTCATTATCAATAATATGAGATGATGAAAAGTAAGTTTTTGAAAGTAAATAGCAAGCAAAGTGGTATAACAAAAGCAAATAGCTTCATTGCATTTCAAAAGCAAAGATACATATAGCAAGTCATACATCTGATGCTCTTAGGATGAGAGTTTATATAAGATGATTTCCTAGGTGACTTTTTAGAAGATCAAGATGAACTTCGATGGGGACAAGAAATAGTAGAGTGCCTAGATTTGGGGATTGAGGATCTAGAGGGGCCAGGCTGAGTCGGTGGGGGATAGAATGATCGAGAGGCTCTAAGCTCTTGAGTGAAGAGACCAATCGGAGCAAGAGCGGAAGCAGATGAAGAGACTCGGTCAGTCTCGTCGACTCGTCCTGATCCTCGAATATTTTCTGAATATCTGCTCCAATCCTCTATGCTTGAGAGGTAAAATGCTTGACGTCCTTCTGTACAGAGGTCTACAAGGCCCTCATCTCCCTCTTAATGTACCCGGTCCTCTTGAGTTGGCTAGTTACCAAGAAGCTGTTAATGTCCGAGATGTCGTGCCTCAACTCTGCTACCATTTGAGATAGTGACGACACATGAGGCTCCAATTTTTGATCCTTAGGCAATGTAGCATGTGGTGACTCAGGGGCTAATTGCTCCTTCTGTCTAAATGCCACCAGATGTAGTCAGCTCTGCAATCACCTACTCAACAATGGTCCTCATTTTGCTCCTTATCTAGTCTGATGGTTTGACCTGTACTGCTCTCTGGATGCGGATGCTGAAAGTCAAAGGAAGCAATGAAGTCTCCTCCATGCTCCAAATGAGTCTCAGGCTCAGCTCAAGGCTCTAGTATCTCCATGGAGGCAGGTGGCTTGGTATCCTGATCTGTAGGAACTGTGGGCCTCAATAGGTCTGACCTCAGGCTTTTTGTGCTCATCCCGTCTTGGCTCATCTTGTCTTCTGCCAGCTCTTTTCATCCAATGAAAATCTATTTCGGTATATCCCATCCGAGGTAGTGAGCGGTCATTGTAGATGTCGGTGTGCATCAGTGCTCTCGAGGTCTTCTCTTTAAGCTCGAAAGATATTTTCGAAACACCAAGGTCAGGACCATGCCGTAGGGTAAAAATACATTCGACCTGCTCGCTGCCTCATGCATCTGCTGGAATATAAGCATGGGCATGTTTAGGGGATATTCCCTGAGCATATGAAACATCATAACAATGTCTCTCTCTAAGATAAAATCAAACATTCTCGTCTTGAGGAAGAAAATTCTACTGATCATGTGGTGGAGCTTCATTTCCATGGACAACTGGTTGGTACTCACTTCTTTCAACTCGTTGACATCGTTGCGTCCTAATATGTGCTAGAGGCCCATCCTTCATTTGTCCAGCCTATCCGCCGAGGGTCCATCAGTTGGCATACGAAGGAGTCTCCCTAAGCTCAATATATTGAACATAATCCGAGTTTCCTTGATCGTCGAACCCAAAATTCCCACCCCGAACTTCACATTTATGTAAAACTCTCTAACCAAGTTGGGTGGGATATTCAATGGGCACACAAATTTCCAACATCTTTTCTTCAATTTCCTTCCAATGGCAACCCTGTCTAGTCCAAGAACTCAAAATCGACGTTCCTTTCGGTTGTGACAATCCGTGAAGAGAGAGGAACCTTACCTGGAGAGGGTTGTGAAGGAATGGAAGCTAGCTCTTCATAAGGTGGAGAGAGGGGGTCGGATCGAGCTTCCGTGCAATGTTCCATCCTCTTTAGGATTTTGGTCTGCTTCAATTGCTGGGCGAGTTGCTTCCGAGGAGCCATTGAGACCAAATCGACCCAAAAGAAAAGGGATTTAGGGAATGGAGGGAGCAATTTTGAGAGAGAAGACGGTAGGAGAGAGTTTCGAGCGACAAAAAGAGAAGAAATGAAAAGAACTTGGGACGACTTGGTATAAAACTCATCTCCCGACAAAGGGGTCGATTTGAAACTAATTCTCAAGTCTACTCCTGAGTGGGGGGGGGCTTTCTTTTCTTACGAGTTGACTTCTTCATAGCCTACACGAGCTTAAGTTGACTCTTATTCATCTGGAGTCGACTCATAGCTCCCCCTCAATCTAAGAGGTCAGCTCTTCATAACCAAGGGTCGACTCCTTGATGGGGAGTTGGCTCTTAAAAAAAAAGATTCAATGCAAAGAGGATCAAGCTTGAGTCAATGAAGTGTGAATTTGTTTGATCAGAGAGGCTTTACTGAAAATCAGAGGCTTTTGAGATGGGGTTTTAATAGAAACGATCACAAACTCTTAACCATGGTATGCCGTATCGTATCGTACCGGATGGTACTAGAAGTATCGTACCATATCGATTCAATATCGGTACCAGTATGAATGGCGTATCGATTTTGGTAAACCAAAAAAAATTTCGTACCATACTGTACCGACATTATGTTAGTGTGGCACCAGTACGGGATCCGTACTAGTATGGCGAACCTTGCTCCTAACTCACCCCTACTCATGCTGAATCTATCCTCGCTTAGGGGTTTAGTAAAAATATTTGCTAGTTGCCTATCAATGTTAACAAAATCAAGCACTACATTATTGCAAGGTTTGTTGAAACTGGTCGGAACCGACCTGTTCAGCCTATACCGTACCGGTACCGGCCTCCACCGGTAGGGTACAGCGGTGGAATTTGGTTTCGACCCCAAGAGTTCAGAACCGAATTGGTTCCTTGCTCGTACCGGTATGCGTTTCGCACCAGTACAAGCCCGGTATCCAGTCGAACTGCACCGGTGCAAACCCGCACCGGTTTGCACTAGTACTTGCGGAGAAGAAGGGAGGAAGAGAGGAGAAGAGAGAAGAGGGGAAGAAAGACCTGTCACACTACCCAGCCTTTCTTCCTTCTGAGCACCTCGCGGGAGAAGAAGAGCTCCCTTTGCTTGCAGGAGAAGGGGAAAATGAGAGGAGAAAAGAGGAGAGAGAGGAGAAGAGAGGAGGAGCTCAGGAAGAGGAGGAAGAAGAAAGAAAAGAAAAAAGAGAGGCTGTGGGGAGCGCCGCTGGCGGGCGCCTGTGTGCGCGGGAGACGCCGGGCGCGAGTGGGGGAACACGTCCCCCGACTTTGTGCCGTGTGTGTTCACGCAGTGGGAATCGCGATCGATGAGCGGAGCACCAGTGCGCGCGCGATTTCCGCGCGCAAGGCTGCTGTGTGGGGTAGCTGCCCCGCGTGGCCACTTTAATGCAGCAGACGTGCAGCATAACGCCGACGTGCGCATCTGCGCATTTTTTTGTTTTTTTCTCGGAACCGGTACCCAGTCTTCTACTGGTACGTCGGTTCGGTCGGTTCGTCTAACCTTGCATTATGTTTTGAACATGATCTCTTTAAAAATG
>NW_024068922.1:0-84425 GCF_009389715.1 Phoenix dactylifera | reverse complement strand
CCGGATAACCAATTGTCTTCGAACATTTCAAATGTAGGTGATTAACTGATATAAGGAGAATTAATATTCTTTTAATGGATCAGCTTGTTAATCAGTTTGTTATTCAATTGCACAACCCAATAAATAAGAGGGAGATCTCTGGAGAGTTGGAATGTTGAAATTGCAAGATTAATTGCTCCTCATTTTTTGAGATGTAATTAAACATTCTGATGATCAAAAAATGGATATTTTGGTCATAATATTGTAATCTATTTTAAGGTTATTTTGTAATCTGTCAGCCACTAAAAATTCTGCATACAGCATTAGCATTAGCTTGTTTAGTTCTTATATATATTGTTAAATGTGCGATATGGTGAAGTTACTATTGTTCCATTTTGTTATTATTTTTCATGCGATGATATGGAACAAATTTGTTAACTGCCTTTTATTTGAGACTCATGTCCTGCTTTAGCTCACACTTCATTGGGTCACTCAAACATTATAGTATCGCATCTTTGGCTTGAAATTATTAAGTAGTGATGGATTGTTAATAGACAAACTAGATAACATTCCAAGTTTGTCAAGCCTAAGTATTGCAACTGAAAAATGTATCAAAGAATTTATTGTCTTCAGGTCTGTGCTAGATAGAAAATGGTGATAGGCAGCTCATGAAAAGCATCTCTATAGCTATTGAAGAAGTGTTTGGTTTGTTTTATCCCTCTCTACTGTTTGATGCATGCTTGTAAGCTAATTCAGGAATTGTTCTCATCTGGCCTTCGGCCTAAGATCGCTAAGGCAACATGTGAAGCTCAACTGACAAGCTTTGCAAATGTAATTTTTGAGTCAAAGAATTATATGGAGCATATGTTTTATCATATCTTAAGGGAAACATATTTGACTTGAAACTACCTCAATACCCCGGGTGCCATCAGCCCCTCTGTGGATTCTCTTTTCCCATGTTTCTTTTCTTTCTTTTTCCTTCTTTTCCTTCTTCTTCTTCCTAGCTTAGCCTTTCCCTTCCTTCTCTTTCCTTTTTTTCCCCTTCATTCTCTTTTCTTCCTCCCTTCCTTTTTTTCCACCCTTCCCTCTTTTTTGCTACAACCAAGTGCCCAAGCTTTCCTTTTTGTTTTGGAAAAAATACTCAAACATCTTCTCAAATTAAGCCATGTTATAAAATGATCTCCAGAGTTAGTTAAGTAGTTCAACATGGTCCCAAACCTCATCTAGCATTCAACATTATTAAGATACCATCATAAAAAATAATATTTACCTCACTGAAATAGCTTATTTATTAAAAAGTAGCCTCTCTTCTTCTCTTCTCATCCCTCCTTATTCCCATGCTATCCCAACACCATCATCCTTATCCCTCCTCTCAATCGCTCTACTCTATCTAACATAATCTCACGAAGTTCCATCCATTCCCATCACCTCCTCTTTTTCTAACATGTCATCCTTGTCATCTCTAAAACCACACTACCGTCCTCATCCTTTCTCTCCAACCCTTCTCTCCACCTAACATGGTCCCAAAGCCCACCCGCTATTATGACCTCTTGTTCCAAAATCTCCTCTGCTCTGTGAATCCCATCGCTATCCTCATCTCTCCTCTCCACCTAACCTATTTTCAATCTACGCCCACTTCTATCTCCTCCTTTGCTTTCAACACCTCCTCCTCCATCTCTCTAAACTCTCTGCCATCCTTAGTCGGGCTGTGAAGGGTTCACCATGAGGAGAAGAAGGGGGAGGGGGAGATCAAGAGAGGTGGAAGGGAGGCATGGGGAGGATTTTGCCTAGGGGATGGGGAGATAAGGGGAAGGAGAAAGTCGTAAGTGGGGGAGAGGATGAGTTGAATTGGGGAGTCGGATGGGATGGATCGGGAGCTCGTTGGGGGGAGTGCAGAAGGTTAAACTGGTAACCTGTTTAATTTCTATTTATTAAACAGGTTAAACGGGCCGGATCGGATTACCTGTTTAATAAACAGGTCAGATTCAGATTGTAATTTCTAAACCTGTTTGATAAACATATCGGGTTCAGATTATGAGCATCTGACCTGACCTGCATCTGACCCGACCCGTTTATATCCGACCCGACCCAATTGCCACCTCTAGATAAAACCCTTAAACTTAGCACCCATGCAAAATGTAGATGTTGCACTTATTTGCATGGGGAGGCAGCTCCAACGTATTCCCACTCAGCAAAAATAAAAAAGATGGGTTATGGTTATCATGTTCTCGCTTGGTATGACTTTGAAAAGTAGTAGTATAAGATAAAATAGAATTGCTTCCGTATAAGGTAGGGTAGTTTTTTTTTTCAAATCATAGGGTTTATGCTTATCGTTGTCTCTATGTTGGGTTAGGGGGGCCTCAGGAAAATGTCAAAAAAAAATTATAGTAGCTGTAGTCGGCAGGTTATCAGTCCACTATGGTTTATTTGGGCAAATTCCATTTTTAATATGGATGGTTTTTAATATCATTGTACTAAGAACATTAAATGAATGGGCCAGTGGGTCTCACCACTGTTTCCTCAAGGAAAATGACGTGAAAGACCTTGAAGATCGATGGGTTCACAGTGGGTAGTTCTAAATACACCCCCCCGATTGCTCAGGACACCCCCCAAAAACCAAAAAAAAAATACCCAAACTACCTTTAGTGTAATTACCATATTGCCCTTGAAATTTTCTCAGTACACCCCCCTTCCTCCTCCTCCGTCTCCTCCTCCGTTTCGTTTTGAAAAGGAAAAAAAAAACCACCCCTCAAACCCCCCTTAAACCCCTCGATCCATTTACATCGTTTAGGCGATCTTTGAAGGAGATTTAAGCCCCATTCGAAGCATGGACAAGCAACTAGTGATTTGGGACGAAGAATCGGCCGCAAAGGTACGTGTTCCACCTTGTTTCGAAAGTTTTTTTTTTTTCACGGTTCGTGCTCCGTTCGGCACTGGATCGCCGAACAAAAGGCTTCTGTTCGGCTGCACAGTGCCGAACAGAAGCCTTCTGTTCGGCAACGCTCTACCGAACAGAAGGCTTCTGTTCGGCCTGCACAGTGCCGAACATAAGGCTTCTGTCCGGCACACTGCAGCCGAACAGAAGGCTTCTGTTCGGCACTTTGCAGCCGAACAGAAGCCTTCTCGTGCCAAATCGCGTGCCGTGCTGAATTTTGTGCCGAATAGATCCTCTGATTCATTAATTCTTGGTGATAAATTATTTTATATGTAGGGCTATGCTACAACCGAATCGAGTATAATTGGATCAGAATTTGTACTGGATTACACAAAGCGAATTTATAACTTACGAGGTATTATAATATATTGTGCAATTTTGTATTAGTTTAGCGAGCTATTTTTACAACTGTGTACTTACATAAATTGTTTAATGTACAGATCTTCAAGAGTAGAGAGGACTTGTGTAATTGGTGTCGTGAAGCTGGGAGGCGAAATGGTTTTGTTGTTGTAATCAAATCATCCGATGCAGGTACCATTTCTAAGAAACCCAGAATTACGTTAGGTTGTGAGAGGGGTGGGACGTACCGAACCACAAAAGAAAAGCGAATAAAGACTGCCTGTGGGACAAAGAAGTGTGGATGCCCTTTTGCATTAAGAGGAAAGAAATTGGATACTGCGGATGATTGGATATTACTGGTCGTATGTGGAGTGCACAATCATCCCGCTGCAGAGAATCTGGAGGGGCACTCATATGCAGGGAGATTATCTGAGCAGGAGACGGAATTGTTAGTGGATATGTCGAAGAGTTTGGTTCGTCCAAGGACATATTATCCACATTGAAGGGAAGAGATGCCCTCAATGTTACGACTATCAAGACTATCTACAATGTACGTCAACGGTTTAAGGTTGCAGAGAAAGCCGGGAGGTCTGAAATGCAACATCTATTAGGTAAATTATCAGAGGCTAAATATATTGAGTGGCATAGGAATTGTACTAATACGGATGTTGTGCATGACTTATTTTGGGCACACCCTGGCAGCATTGATTTGTTCCGTGCATTTCCCCGTGTGTTGATAATGGATTGCACGTACAAGACGAATAGGTATCGTCTTCCGCTCTTAGAGATTGTGGGGGTGACATCTACTGACATGACATTTTCAGTTGCTTTTGTATACTTAAATTCTGAGGGGGAAGAAAGCTATACTTGGGCATTAGAGAGATTGCGCAGTGTCATAGCTGATGATGTTTTGCCTGAGTTGATTGTTACAGATAGAGACTTGGCTTTGATGAATGCAATTCATAGAGTATTTCCTACTGCTAGACATTTATTATGTAGATGGCATATTAGTAGGAATGTTTTGGCCAAGTGCAAAAAATTTTTCGAATTGAAGGAGAAATGGGATAAATTTATTATGAGTTGGAATGTACTAGTGCTGTCCTCCACGGAAGACGAGTATAATGATCGCTGGAGTGCACTGCAGAGAGAGTTCGGGTACCTATCCAGATGCACTACAGTATGTGTCAGATACTTGGCTGAGCAAATACAAGGAAAGATTTGTTGCGGCGTGGACTGATACATGCAGGCACTACCGAAATGTGACGACAAATAGGTATCACAAATAAAGACTCATTTAAATTTAATTTGCCTCAATTCTTATATCTAACTTTCATTTGTTTACTAGGGTCGAGAGTGCACATGCAAAGCTCAAAAAGCAGCTTGGATCAAGCCAAGGAAGTTTCGAGTCATCTTGGACTAGAATACATGGATTGATTGAGTTGCCAGCACAGCTCCGTTAAAGCCTCATTGGAGAAGAGTTTATTGTAGTGGCAGCACAACTTCAAGCCAGCTGAATTCAAAGAGTTGCGAGGTTTCATATCTATAAGTGCGTTAAATCATGTCCTCGCCCAATCGAAACGAGCCAATTCAGGTTGGGTTTGATGATTCAAATTGTGGGTGCGCTATTCGACGCACACATGGTATACCATGTGCTCACCAGATTGCGCGGTACAGGGTGGAAGGTCGGCCCATTCCTCTCGACTGCATAGATCCTCATTGGAGGAAACTTGATATTCTGCCTACCCCCCCCGTGCAGCCAATTCAGTTGAGTTGTGATGCAGAGTTAGATTTGATTGCGCTACGATTCAAGAAGTTAGATGGGGCTTCTCAATTGCAGATGATCAAGAAGTTACGAGAGATTGCAAGTCCAGATAGTACACCTCTTTTAGAGCCTGCAAAACGGAAGACCGGTTCACGTGGGCGCGCTTCACTGAAGGTTGATACGTCTACTCGACGTGACCCGTCTGCGTTTGAGTTGGTTCTATCTGGACAGGATAGTTATTCACCTGGTGTTGAGAAAGTTACCATCCGCAATCCATCTACTCAGATTCAAAAGAGACGGCCCAAGCAAAAGGTAAGTACCAAATATTTATTTCCTTACAATAGGTATCACAACGTCTACGGGACGGTCCGTGCCGTGCCGGTATGTCATGTGCTGATACGGGACATGTCGGGACGTGCCGTGCCGAGATGTGCCGATACGGGACATGTCGGGACGTGCCGTGCCGAGATGTGCCGATACGGGATGTGCCGTGCCGAGATGTGCCGATACGGGATGTGCCGTGCCGAGATGTGCCGATACGGGACATGTTCTGCCATTGTTACATATTTTCTATCATTTGATATTATTTGCAGATTTTTCGTACTAGAGCCCCAGTCACATACGCCCATTATCTATATTGATGCTATTCCTTCTGCCTTGAGACCATACATCCAGCATATCAAGGATGTAAAAGCTGATGGGAATTGCGGATTTAGGGCAATAGCTGACTTACTGGGATTTGGAGAAGATGACTGGGTGCGTGTTAGGAAGGATTTATTGCAAGAGTTGCAATGTCATTCGGACCACTATCGCACATTATATGGTGTGGAAGGGACGATTGCTGAGATCACTCATGCATTATCATATTATGATGATTGTCCACCATATGACAGATGGATGACTATGCCGGACATGGGTCATCTTATAGCATCCTGCTATAATGTTGTCTTATACCATCTCTCGTTGCAACAATGTCTGACCTTCCTACCTCTCCGTTCTGTGCCAGTACCTCTTCTATCCCGCAAAGATATCGCTATCGGATTCGTAAATGGAAATCATTTTGTTGAGGTACTACGTTCACAACACTTGCGAATATTTAATTTTGCTTATTTAATTTTGCTTATTTATAATTTTGTAGCTATTAATATTTTCTTATTTCTAATTTTGAAGGTGTTCTTGTTGCCGGGACATCCCGGTTCCGCCAGTAGCGACCAACTGGCGAAAATATCATCTTCCTTGTGCTACCGGATGGGAAAATTCATATGAAGCACGGATTCAACAGTTCAAAGAGAGCATCTCACCTAATGTTATAATTAGCGAGACAGTAGAGTTAGATTGATTATTTATATATGTACAATTTTGAAAGTTGTAAATTTTTTGGGGCTCTTAGAGTCATGTACTGTGAAACTCCATCATCAGCTGGGAATACATATGACGACTGTTGTTTCCGTTGAGATTTCAGATGTAAACAGAAACATACTTAAGAGCTAGTGGGAGCAAACAAATCAAACAGGGGAACTAATAGACCTTTCTGATGTACAAGAACTTAACGGTGACAAGCTTGAGCAGATGATTAACACATTTGTTGGAAAAGAGGGCTCTGTGATGTTCTTGGTTAAGAGGTTAATCGGTTGCCCTCTCCTTGCAAGGCCAGGTCTTGCCACTGGCACCCTCTTAGGCTTTGCTGCCTTTTTTGGAGGGGAACTTTGTCCAGGGTCAGCTTTGATTGGAACAACATTTGGAGGTACCTCAGGGGGAGGTGGAGGCAGAACATCAGTCGTATCAGATTCAGGGTCAAACCCCCCACGGGACTCCATCTCCTCAGGGGGAGGTGGAGGCAAGACAGTAGAGTTAGATTGATTGTTTATATATGTACAATTTTTGAAACTCCATCATCAATATAAATCAAAAAATATCTGTCTTCGCATTGTTAGATTGATTGTTATGTGCACTGTTATATTTGTGTAAAATAGAACGGGCCAGGCTTTACAAAGATTACACGTAAATGTACCAAAAATATATATTTTTCATTAATATCAAAGGCTTTACAAAGATTACAAAGGCTCCATCATCAATCCCTATGACGCCATCGTCGACGCGTGTACTGCTGTACGTCCGAATGAGAGGGTCCTGGATCCGAATGAGAGGGTGCTGTACTCGAGCCAGGCTCATCATCCAGAAGTACCTGATGCATCTGAGAAATAGCATCATATAGGTGCCCGGCACCTAGTGACGTAGCCTCTGAGGGACCCATCCGTACAATGTCGGTACTGATACCGAGTGCAGCTGCATTACGCCGCCGGTGCATGTCAGCATCATCATGACCTCCCCTAGCTCCAGAATGAGTACTCGAGCGCAGATGAGGAGGCTGAACTGCAACGTGCGTGATACGGAGATACCACTCCATGTATCCCGGTACGCTGTCTGATGGCCGGGTAACTGGGTGGCTCCTGCTCGCCTGGCTCAGCACGTGGTCCTCCCACCGCTCCCAAAGCTGATCCATATAGGAGTAATGTATCCGGTACGAGCCTGCTGTGGAACCTCTGTTGGCTCGCGTAGGGGCTAGTGGCGCTCGAGGGGTGGTCTGAATACGACCAAACTGTCTAAGAACCCTTTCTGGATGATAGGGTTCTACGATATCAAGGCACTTGATGGAGCCACTAAAAAATGCGACGGGTATATAATGGGCGATCTCCCCGAAGCCGATGATGGGGATCCCAAATAACCTGTAAAACAAAAGGTCCATTTCAGTTTTATACTATATCGCATATTAAATGTACTGACAAACACAAGCAAATGGTAATATGATACGTACCTCATCGATGCTCAAAAGGTCCAATGACTCACGTAGAACCACTAAATGGTCCATCGTGGTACGGGATGGAGTACCGGCATCCAGCGGTGCACGCGGGGACTGGCATCAGTATACTCGAGCGACGGGTGAGGACTGAGTGCTGGAAAATGCTCATAAATCCATGCCTGCAGAAGCGTCATATAACCACTGATCTGTCTCACTGATGACCTCGACGCAATCCCCAACTGCCGATACAAATATGCTAAGGCAGCTGTACCCCAGGCATATGTGCTCACCCTATCCAGATCCCGCAGTAAACACAGATACGCTATAGGCACCCTGGTCCCACTCTTATCAGCAAAGAGTGTGCAGCCTAACAAAAATAACAAATAGGCTCGTGCTGCACACTCTATCCTCTGCTGCCTGTCTCTATCAGATACAGAGTGAAACTGAGTCCTCAGCCACTCCATCCTCACAGACTGACCGCGCGATGACAGTACCTCCTGACGCGCGTCTCCAGCTGACACCCCAACAAACTCCACAAGTAGCTCCTCAGCATCCCGATCACTCATCCTCTCAGGAGAAACTGATACTGAGGAACCTGCGACAGGAATCCCTAAAATGGCGGATACATCATCCAACGTGATAGTGATCTCGCCAAATGGTATATGGAAGGTGTTCGTCTCGGGCTGCCATCTCTCTACGAAGCCCGAAATCAGAATCTTATCGATGAATCGATAAGAGCACTGTACTAACTCTACGAGGCCCGACTGCCTCAATAGTGCTCTGAACCTGGTATTTGGTTGGTTTGAAGACCACCACTTCCATTCACCAACCTTGGCAGTATGGTTCATGCACTTTAGTGGAGCTCGTTCCTGTAATATAAATGTATAATTACTACTACTTTATAAAACATCAATAAACAAAATATAATGCTATAACAAATAAACAATACCTGTTGCCTCCAGATGGAAGCTGCTATATGCGTCCTGAAACTGATCAGGACGGACTCATCCTCTGGACCTCCTGGACATGGTCCAACGGACTCATCGTCTTCGCCCCTAGCGGGCATATCATCATGCTCTGACTCAGGAGAGTCCGATGGCATATGAGCAGGCTCGGGAGAAGCAATCCTAGCACGACGTCTCCTAGCTGACGCCGTAGGTCTAACTTTGGCGGGACGGGGATCCATGTCTGAAAATATAGAAATTCAATGTTAGGCTATATCAAAGAAAATAATTCAATTGCATACATAAATGTTCGGCACAAAATTCAGCACGGCACGCGATTTGGCACCAGAACCCTTCTGTTCGGCTGCACAGTGCGGACAGAAGGCTTCTGTTCGGGCTGCACAGAGCCGGACAGAAGGCTTCTGTTCGGCTGCTCAGAGCCGGACAGAAGGCTTCTGTTCGGCTGCTCAGAGCCGGACAGAAGCATTCTGTTCGGCACTGTGCAGCCGAACAGAAGGCTTCTGTTCGGCACCGTGCAGCCGAACAGAAGGCTTCTGTTCGGTTGAGTGTTGCCGAATAGAGGGCTTCTGTTCGGCACTGTTCAGCCGAACAGAACCCTTCTGTTCGGCGATCCAGTGCCGAACGGAGCACTGGAGGCGGGGGGCGGGGAGCTACCTCGACGTGGTCGTGGAGGCGCCGGCGAGGTGCTCGTTGCTCGGGAGATGGCCGGGGAGGTGGTTCCGGGAGAATGCCGGCGACGAGAGGGAGAAGGGGAGAATGCCGGCGACGAGAGGAGAAGGGGGAACGGGGGGGTTTTGGGCGAGGGAGAAGGGGGAGACGGAGGGGGTTTGGCCGCCGGCAAGGTGCTTGAGGTGCTTGAGGCGAAGTTTTTTGGGCGGAAGGGAGAAGCCGGCTGGAGTGGAGTTTTGGAGGGGAAGAGCGGGGTTGGGGGGGGGGGTTTGGGGGGTGTAGAGAGCAATTTAGGTGAGGGGGTGGGGAGGGTGAAGGGTAATTTAGGATTTTTAATTTTTTTAGGGGTGTCCTTAGCAAATGGGGGGGTGTAGAGAGTATTTAATTTTTTTTAAATTTTTGGGGGGTGTCCTGAGCAATCGGGGGGGCGGGGGGGGGGGGGGGGGTGTATTTAGAACTACCCGTTCACAGTTGTTTCCTCGAGAGTTGAAAGTCATCGTTGACCTCGCAGAACGACAAAAACCTTATCTTTACACCATATTGATCCATTGTACAACTTGTTTTCGACGGGCAAATACTTCCAAATGCTCCTTGTACTCTAAATATTTTTTGACCGGAAATATATAAGATATAATTTCAAGAAGGTACTTTTGCACATGATCCATATATAAACTACATGGTGACTTTGCCACATCTAGAATGTTAACAAACTAGGTAACGTTTTTCTTGATGGCAGCCATAGATTGGTGCTCCCCTATTAGGATTCACCTTAAACAGAGCATATTTGTGTCCAACCAACTTAGTTTTGCCACATAATCCAAATGGTGACTCAGCTATATTTTGCATGATACCATACTAGGTAATTTTTTCCCCTAAAACCGGCCATAGATTTGGTGCTCATCTATTTTGAAACTAAGCAAATCTATGTCTAACCATGCCAAACTGTCAGTAAGAGGATAAAATCATCGACTAAATGATCTCATTATTTGCTTGTGGTGACACAATGAGCACAAATTAATGCAAAACAGCAGCTAAGCCGGGCATCATGCATGCAGATAGGTCTTATATTGCTAAACTCCTGGCCTGATCGTCTTTCACTACATCATGCTTTCCTTGGGCCTTTAAATAAAATCTATGCCATCCCATGCAACATGCATGCTTTGCCTGGATGAGCCCGAGCCTGACCCAATAATATCGACCTAACAACACCCAAAGCCTACACTGCAAGCCGAAGCCCGAACAGTCTTTATATACAGTTCGGATCTTGGGTAAGCCGAGAGAATGGACTTCTCAATATAACCGAGTCTAAACTTTGGTTGACTTAGCAAAACTGGGCTTTTAATTAAGCAAGCTGGGCTGACCTATAAACGGCTTGCACAGGGTCTGGTGGACACAATACAATGCATGCCAGGTCTAATGTAAGGAAGAGGCGTTAACATATAAAAATTTCATGTTGCAGGCCACCAATGGAAACAAGAGAATGCAAAAAAAAGAAAAAAAGAAAAGACTGAAGTTAGAATAACTGAAAACTCATGATGAGGCTTCCTTTGGAAGGGAGACTCCAAATCCAGCGGAAACGCTTAGTTGGTAAGGAATATATGGTTTGGGTATTAGGAGTCTTAGAAGGCAGCTATTGAGTGTCGAATTACTTGCCTAAAGCATCGAAATGGAGGGAAACTGAAAAGAGAGAGTCTAAGAGCCTATTCGTTTAATCCAACAGAAGTGGACTAGAGTTCCTGCAGCATTCGCGTATTGAAATGCCCAATTGGGCATGGCCCATATTAACCTAACACTCTTATGGGAGGAAGAAAAATATCTCCTTCCTCTTGTAGGATTTGGGCTAGGAGGTGTTGCATCAATATATATGGGTCATGTCTAAATAGGCAACATAATCCATGAATCCATTAGGAAATCCAGCCCTACTGGATTACCCAAAGAGAAGTGGAAGTTTGCTCTATTGGAGGAGTTCTTGAGATGTCTACTCTCATTGATGAGCATTGGGTTACGCTCAACCAAATCTAACCAACTTCTAAACCCTTCTTTTCTTCCTAGGGTGTGGATTCTATGTCATTAAGTTCTCAAATGAAAATGATATGGTTACAGTACTAACTGAGGGCCCTCCAATAGTTAATGACCAGATGCTAAACCTTCTTAATTAGATTGTAGGGTAACATCATCCCCGAGGAAGCCAAGGTTTCAATGTTCTCAGCATAGGTCCATTTTCACTAGCTGCCAATAAGGTACTGAAAGCCGAATGTACTAATACCACTTTCTACTCAAATTTCGGCATCAATTGAGGAGTGGACAAACCGACCACACATGGTGAAAGAAGCTGATAAGCAAATTTCTCTTTATAAGCTAATTATACATGGTACTAGATTGATCCTCTAGAAAAAAATAAAATAAATAAAACTTAGATATGAAAAAGTTCTCCCTATTGGTTATAAACATGGGGTCTGTAGTAAACATGGGGGTCTGTGGTCACCATTGTAATGTCCGGGCCCAGAACCTACTAGGCCCAATAAGAAATGGGCCCAGTTAAGGGTTGGGCCCAAATTTCACTGTGGGCAGTGCTGTATAAGGATTGAAAAAAAAAAAAAAAAAAAAAAAACGAAGGGATAAGACCGACAGGGAGGGGTGACCCTCACCCCTGCTGACAGCCGCTGCCGGCGCGCCGGAGACAAGGGGGGCGGCGGCCAGTCCCGAGGTATGGAGGAATGGAGAGGGAAGGGACCTCTCAGAGGGGGTCTCATCCTTAAACAGTCCTTTAAGCCTATGCCGGCAACCCCAAAATGACAGACCCCCTAAACACCGAACGAGAGAAAGAGAGAGAGCCCGGAAGCTCCAAGAGGAAGGAGGAACCCCTAAATCGGCAGAGGTGTTGGAGAGGAGGCACCGCAGGTCATCCCCGGAAATGGTAAGCTCCTGTTACCAAAATAAAAATAGAGGAGGGACTCCATGGACCTCAGTTGCAGTCACTGCCCGGCTCTCGGTAGGGGGCTGCAGTCGGCCGGAGTCCATTCCCCTTCTTCTTCTTCAGTGGGATAGGGGGTCTCAGTGAAGAAGAAGAAGGGAGGAAAGAAAAGAAAATGAAAGAAAGAAGAAAAAGGAGAGAGGGAAGAGGGGACTCACCCGTGTGTGGCCGCGGGCATCGGCCGCAGGCGCGGCCGTGGGCTCAGCCGCAGGCGCGGCTGTGGACGCCGCGAGCTCGGCCGTGGCACTGCCGACTGTGGCTCGGCCCTCCCAAAACCCCCTTCTTCCTTCACAGGGGAAGAATGGAGAGAGGAAGAGAGAGGGTTTGGGAGTGAGAGAGAGAGAGAAATAGGGGGTGGTGCCGGAGGGAAGGACCAAAGAAAAGAAAGAAAGAAAGAAAGAGAGAGGAGGAAGAGGCCGTAGATCCGGCCGGAGGAGAAGAAGAAGACCGGAGGACCGGCCGAAATGGCTAGGGCTTCCGATCGGAACCAAGGAGAGAGAGAGAAAGGAGAGGAGGAGGGGACTTGCCGTGTACGGCCGTGAGCGTCGCCGGTGCGGGCTCGGCCGGGGAAGCCGAGAGCTCGGCCGCGGGCTCGGCCGGGGAAGCCGAGAGCTCGGCCGCGGGCGCGGCCGGGGATGCCGCGGGGCTTGGCCGCGGACGCCGCCGGTCGTGGGCCGTCTCCCTCCGCTCGCCATCCTCCCCTCCGCTCGCCGTCCTGCCATCGTCGGAGAAGAGAGGAAGGGGGAGATCGGGAGAGAAGGAAGGAAAGAGAGGAGGAGGGGAGGAAGCTTCGGGAAGGAGAAGAAAAGAAAAAGGAGAAGAGAAGAGAAGAGAAGAGAAGAGAAGAAAAGAAAAAAAAAAAAAGAAAAGAAAAGAAAAAGAAAAAGAAAGAAAAGAAAGAAAATGAGAAGAGAAAAGAAAAGAGTGGGTTAACGGGCCGGAATCGGGTTCGGATTCGAAACACGTTAAGCCCAAATTAAATTGGGTCCGAATCCAATTAAGCTGAGTTGGTCTCAGCATACCTAATTGATTGTAAATCAGGCCCAATTCAAGCCCAATTTAACTGACAGAAGGTCGAATTGACCTTGGGCTAATCCTGACTCAGACCCAAATGAGCCACGTTGACCAAATCAGAGGACCCAATTGGCTAGAAAAGGTTGGACCCAATTATAAACGAGGCCCAATCCTTTAATTAAAAACCCAATCAACCCAGGTGGACCCAATCTGGTTTTAAATCGAATCCCAAAGGCTTCAAATTGGACTTGGGCTAAATCCTTGGATAGGATCCAAGCAAGTAAGTTCATAGTATGATGAACTAAGAAATTTTATAATAAATGAATGGGGAATAATGTAATCCCTATGATGTTGTTTTAGGTGATTGAGGATTAGTCACCTGGACTTGAGCAATTTGGAAAGCGAATTGAAGTAAGTAATCTGTCTTAATCTTATCGTAGATCTTGTATTACGTTTTATAAGATAAACCAGTGTTTTTCATACAATTTGAATTGTATACATGATTTGTGAAGAAAGTAAGTAACCTGTCCTAACCCTGTTATGGACCATGTCATGTTATTAATGTTTTCCTAAGCATTTATTTTAAGTATATATGTTTCATGCATGATATGTTACAATGCATAAGTAACTTGCATGATCCCAGAAGCTATGGCTATGTATGTGACATGATGATACTGATATTTTAATCATGCATGTAAGTTTGTAAAGCCTTAGCTAGCCCAGAGGCACTATAATGGGCTCAAAGATGCTACTGTGAATGACTGAGCCGCCAGTGGCTGAATAGTAACTGAGCTGCCCCGCCAGTGGCTGAATAGTAACTGAGCCGCCCCGCCAGTGGCTGAATTGGAATTGGGCCTGCCCCGCCAGTGGCTGAATAGTAACTGAGCTTGCCCCGCCAGTGGCTGAATAGTAACTGAGCCTGCCCGCCAGTGGCTGAATAGTAACTGAGCTGGCCCCGCCAGTGGTCGAGTCTGACTTCGCAGTAGCATCCAAGAGAAAAAGGACCACGGTATGCCGGTGGCACGATTTTTCCTACATGTGCATATTACATGATTTCTTGACATTGTAGGATACTGTTTTATTTACTCAGCATGGATATTTTATTGATTTAGTAGTATTTAAGAGCATGACCACGGTATGCCGGGGGCACGGTTTCATATGCATATTTATGAAAATGATATTTGAAGCATGGTCATGAGGCTCGTTTCAGAGATTGGGTATATGAGGCGGGAGCTTCCAAATCCTGCAGATGTGTTTTGGGGAGAAGCAAAATCGGTGAGGGGTGAAGGACGCTTGCGTGAAGCCCCGGAACCGGCCAACATCTGGCAGGGGAGCCCCGTGTTTTCTCCTCATGTGGGCCCGATAGTCACGTGCCCTGCGCAGGCGGGCCGTGACATTTATGAACGTGCCTGACCAAAGCATACATTGTTTTACAACGGGTTTTGAATATATCGTTATGAAATGTTGTATTTTGCTATAACCGATATCTCCTTTAAATTGCATACATATTATGCCATGAAGGTGATTAGTTAAATATGCATGTCAGCTTCTCAAACCCTGCATAAACATGGTTACCGTTATGTTCGATCCGGTAAGATTATGTATGATTACTTACTGAGCCGTGTAGCTCATATCCGTTCATTTACTTTTTCTTTCAGATCCTCACCACTGATAGCTGCCAGAGACACGTTAATTTGGTATCAGGGCTTCTGGGGTAAAGCAAGTATACTTTTGTGTACATAAACTATGTAGAAGCTCTGTATTTGGGTACTGACCAGCATGTTGTACTAAGAATGCTTTCATATGAAAAGATTCGGTTGGTTTGACTACCCTATTACCCAGGTATGAGGCTGCGTGCTATTGCGGGTAGTAGTCGGCAATAGCACGGCCGTGTCACGGATCCGGATCCGGGGCGTGACATTCTAGTGGTATCAGAGCAATAGGTTAACCATGAGTAAAAATTTTAAGCTCTAATTAGGGAATGGGTAGTTAAGTCTCATTGGGTGAGATTCCGCATAATTGGAAAGAAAGAAAAGATTTTATTAGTCGTATCATCGGTCAATCACGAAAATTGTTTGACACAAATATTTTGATAGGTGATAATGAGCAACAAAAAGAAAGAAGCTAGGGCTAATACAAAGCCATTCTAGGGGCATGATTGTGACAGGTATGGTATTAGAGCTTAAGATTTAAGACTACTAAGGATTTTGGTGTTTTGAATCAGAATGCTAACGAGCCATGCCAAAATAGGAAAAAGCTATTTTGGAGATTTCTCGACGGAGTAATTTGTATTTTGGATTATGATTAAATTAGATTTTGACTGATGTTAAGTGGAATACTAGCCATGGAATATTAAAGTACATTGTGATTATTTATGTATCAGTATATAGGTGATATTGGAAGTTTAACTTGGTACTGGGTACTGTGGATGATACTTCTAGTTTGAAGTTAATTATTTTGATGACAAGATAGGGTTTACTCATAAGTTGTTTAATGCTTGGACGAGGAAAGGTTTATATTCTTCGGGGATGAAATTTGTATGACAATTATGCATGAAACTATTGTATAGAAAGAAAATATATCTGAGAATGACATTTAAGAGTTTCTCCTTTGTTTACTTGGAATGTGACATATTAGATCTTTTCAAATTACAATGCAAGATTGGTATTTTGATTGGAAGTCATTTAGTAAATTCTGGGATAATTTCCAATCTTGAAGAATATTTTTGGCTCATTTTATATGAATGAAGTTGCTGAAAATGTAAAAATTTATTTAAAGCATTGTTATTTATTTAAGGGGATCTTATGTTGGGATACCCTTTCTTTACTCGTTCATGAAAAGGTAAAAGGAAGTTCTAGCTAAGTAACATATGATCTAGATGGAGGAAAGATTTGAAGTGCAAATACATATGAAGGATTAAATAGTTCTGTTGGTAGACAAATAGTATGGCGATCAAAAGTTATTAATGAATTCAAAAAAAAAAAAAAAAAAATTGATGTTTTGAATCAGAGTGCACAGCGAAAACATAGTGGGCTGAATTAGTTCTCTAAGTTGGTCTGTAGTATTATTCTATTGATTTGGAAAGTTGTAATAATAAAAGATTTGATCTGTTTTCTTCTGTAGTAGGATTTTCCTTGATAAATGAAAAGAAAATGATCGGATTTTTTTTGGGATATCGCTGTGCTACCTTAAATTCTCCAGTTTTATGTCATGCTAAGAAATTCTTAGCATCTCGAGACTAGAATTAACGGATCATCAATTTTGATCTCAGATCTGGAATATGCTGATATAAACCTCTGTCCTCCTAAACTTGAAGCTTGAGTTTCTTTAATTAATATCAACCCTCCATCTGATTGAAAGAAATTAAGGTTGTCAATTGACTTTGATGAATAACTATCAAGGGTGGATTGAAGTTGTTTATGATCTAATTTTGCAATAGATCGGGTAATCGAGAGCAGTTGATACTTTGACAAAGAAACTTGATCTTCTTATTCAGAATTAAGATGTTGATTCTATGAATAATCTGGAGAGAGAGCTGTATAATCTTCACCCATGAGTTTTTCTATTATTGGTAACTCCCGGAAGAATCTTGGCATCTTAAATTTAGTATTAACGGATTGATGGTGCCTTGGTTGGGCTTAGACCTGAAATATTCCCTACTCCTAGCTATGACATCTTTGATCTACCTATCTAAAAGGGGTTTGAAGTTTTGCTAGGATAAAAGTTGATCATAAAATTGTAGGCAAGGTTAAGAGAAGAAAGAAGATTATAGATTATGAAAAGTATGTGATGCTAATGCTCTCACCTATTTCTATTAACCCGATTACGACCGTTGTGTGGACTTAATCGAGAGCAATTAATTTCTTGGGCCAAGAATCATAGCATTTAAAATCTAAGGCAGGAAGATTAGTCCTCTTTTGAAAGAGATCAAAGAACTCCTACGTGTCATAGATGGAAAGGTTCAAGTTTTGAGGTGCCATGATTTTGCCAAAATCTTATCAGCAAGCATTTTAAGAGGGAGACTAACCGAGAACTAGAGGATGACTCAATGGTTGACTACTTTTGAAAACCAGAACCTAAGGTATGTTTAATTTCGAGGACGAAATTTATTTTAAGGGGGGTAGGATGTAATGTCCGGGCCCAGAACCTACTAGGCCCAATAAGAAATGGGCCCAGTTAAGGGTTGGGCCCAAATTTCACTGTGGGCAGTGCTGTATAAGGATTGAAAAAAAAAAAAAAAAAAACGAAGGGATAAGACCGACAGGGAGGGGTGACCCTCACCCCTGCTGACAGCCGCTGCCGGCGCGCCGGAGACAAGGGGGGCGGCGGCCAGTCCCGAGGTATGGAGGAATGGAGAGGGAAGGGACCTCTCAGAGGGGGTCTCATCCTTAAACAGTCCTTTAAGCCTATGCCGGCAACCCCAAAATGACAGACCCCCTAAACACCGAACGAGAGAAAGAGAGAGAGCCCGGAAGCTCCAAGAGGAAGGAGGAACCCCTAAATCGGCAGAGGTGTTGGAGAGGAGGCACCGCAGGTCATCCCCGGAAATGGTAAGCTCCTGTTACCAAAATAAAAATAGAGGAGGGACTCCATGGACCTCAGTTGCAGTCACTGCCGGCTCTCGGTAGGGGGCTGCAGTCGGCCGGAGTCCATTCCTCTTCTTCTTCTTCAGTGTGATAGGGGGTCTCAGTGAAGAAGAAGAAGGGAGGAAAGAAAAGAAAATGAAAGAAAGAAGAAAAAGGAGAGAGGGAAGAGGGGACTCACCCGTGTGTGGCCGCGGGCATCGGCCGCAGGCGCGGCCGTGGGCTCAGCCGCAGGCGCGGCTGTGGACGCCGCGAGCTCGGCCGTGGCACTGCCGACTGTGGCTCGGCCCTCCCAAAACCCCCTTCTTCCTTCACAGGGGAAGAATGGAGAGAGGAAGAGAGAGGGTTTGGGAGTGAGAGAGAGAGAGAATAGGGGGTGGTGCCGGAGGGAAGGACCAAAGAAAAGAAAGAAAGAAAGAAAGAGAGAGGAGGAAGAGGCCGTAGATCCGGCCGGAGGAGAATAAGAAGACCGGAGGACCGGCCGAAATGGCTAGGGCTTCCGATCGGAACCAAGGAGAGAGAGAGAAAGGAGAGGAGGAGGGGACTTGCCGTGTACGGCCGTGAGCGTCGCCGGTGCGGGCTCGGCCGGGGAAGCCGAGAGCTCGGCCGCGGGCTCGGCCGGGGAAGCCGAGAGCTCGGCCGCGGGCGCGGCCGGGGATGCCGCGGGGCTTGGCCGCGGACGCCGCCGGTCGTGGGCCGTCTCCCTCCGCTCGCCATCCTCCCCTCCGCTCGCCGTCCTGCCATCGTCGGAGAAGAGAGGAAGGGGGAGATCGGGAGAGAAGGAAGGAAAGAGAGGAGGAGGGGAGGAAGCTTCGGGAAGGAGAAGAAAAGAAAAAGGAGAAGAGAAGAGAAGAGAAGAAAAGAAAAAAAAAAAAAGAAAAGAAAAGAAAAAGAAAAAGAAAAGAAAAGAAAGAAAATGAGAAGAGAAAAGAAAAGAGTGGGTTAACGGGCCGGAATCGGGTTCGGATCCGAAACACGTTAAGCCCAAATTAAATTGGGTCCGAATCCAATTAAGCTGAGTTGGTCTCAGCATACCTAATTGATTGTAAATCAGGCCCAATTCAAGCCCAATTTAACTGACAGAAGGTCGAATTGACCTTGGGCTAATCCTGACTCAGACCCAAATGAGCCACGTTGACCAAATCAGAGGACCCAATTGGCTAGAAAAGGTTGGACCCAATTATAAACGAGGCCCAATCCTTTAATTAAAAACCCAATCAACCCAGGTGGACCCAATCTGGTTTTAAATCGAATCCCAAAGGCTTCAAATTGGACTTGGGCTAAATCCTTGGATAGGATCCAAGCAAGTAAGTTCATAGTATGATGAACTAAGAAATTTTATAATAAATGAATGGGGAATAATGTAATCCCTATGATGTTGTTTTAGGTGATTGAGGATTAGTCACCTGGACTTGAGCAATTTGGAAAGCGAATTGAAGTAAGTAATCTGTCTTAATCTTATCGTAGATCTTGTATTACGTTTTATAAGATAAACCAGTGTTTTTCATACAATTTGAATTGTATACATGATTTGTGAAGAAAGTAAGTAACCTGTCCTAACCCTGTTATGGACCATGTCATGTTATTAATGTTTTCCTAAGCATTTATTTTAAGTATATATGTTTCATGCATGATATGTTACAATGCATAAGTAACTTGCATGATCCCAGAAGCTATGGCTATGTATGTGACATGATGATACTGATATTTTAATCATGCATGTAAGTTTGTAAAGCCTTAGCTAGCCCAGAGGCACTATAATGGGCTCAAAGATGCTACTGTGAATGACTGAGCCGCCAGTGGCTGAATAGTAACTGAGCTGCCCCGCCAGTGGCTGAATAATAACTGAGCCGCCCCGCCAGTGGCTGAATTGGAATTGGGCCTGCCCCGCCAGTGGCTGAATAGTAACTGAGCTTGCCCCGCCAGTGGCTGAATAGTAACTGAGCCTGCCCGCCAGTGGCTGAATAGTAACTGAGCTGGCCCCGCCAGTGGTCGATTCTGACTTCGCAGTAGCATCCAAGAGAAAAAGGACCACGGTATGCCGGTGGCACGATTTTTCCTACATGTGCATATTACATGATTTCTTGACATTGTAGGATACTGTTTTATTTACTCAGCATGGATATTTTATTGATTTAGTAGTATTTAAGAGCATGACCACGGTATGCCGGGGGCACGGTTTCATATGCATATTTATGAAAATGATATTTGAAGCATGGTCATGAGGCTCGTTTCAGAGATTGGGTATATGAGGCGGGAGCTTCCAAATCCTGCAGATGTGTTTTTGGGGAGAAGCAAAATCGGTGAGGGGTGAAGGACGCTTGCGTGAAGCCCCGGAACCGGCCAACATCTGGCAGGGGAGCCCCGTGTTTTCTCCTCATGTGGGCCCGATAGTCACGTGCCCTGCGCAGGCGGGCCGTGACATTTATGAACGTGCCTGACCAAAGCATACATTGTTTTACAACGGGTTTTGAATATATCGTTATGAAATGTTGTATTTTGCTATAACCGATATCTCCTTTAAATTGCATACATATTATGCCATGAAGGTGATTAGTTAAATATGCATGTCAGCTTCTCAAACCCTGCATAAACATGGTTACCGTTATGTTCGATCCGGTAAGATTATGTATGATTACTTACTGAGCCGTGTAGCTCATATCCGTTCATTTACTTTTTCTTTCAGATCCTCACCACTGATAGCTGCCAGAGACACGTTAATTTGGTATCAGGGCTTCTGGGGTAAAGCAAGTATACTTTTGTGTACATAAACTATGTAGAAGCTCTGTATTTGGGTACTGACCAGCATGTTGTACTAAGAATGCTTTCATATGAAAAGATTCGGTTGGTTTGACTACCCTATTACCCAGGTATGAGGCTGCGTGCTATTGCGGGTAGTAGTCGGCAATAGCACGGCCGTGTCACGGATCCGGATCCGGGGCGTGACATTCTAGTGGTATCAGAGCAATAGGTTAACCATGAGTAAAAATTTTAAGCTCTAATTAGGGAATGGGTAGTTAAGTCTCATTGGGTGAGATTCCGCATAATTGGAAAGAAAGAAAAGATTTTATTAGTCGTATCATCGGTCAATCACGAAAATTGTTTGACACAAATATTTTGATAGGTGATAATGAGCAACAAAAAGAAAGAAGCTAGGGCTAATACAAAGCCATTCTAGGGGCATGATTGTGACAGGTATGGTATTAGAGCTTAAGATTTAAGACTACTAAGGATTTTGGTGTTTTGAATCAGAATGCTAACGAGCCATGCCAAAATAGGAAAAAGCTATTTTGGAGATTTCTCGACGGAGTAATTTGTATTTTGGATTATGATTAAATTAGATTTTGACTGATGTTAAGTGGAATACTAGCCATGGAATATTAAAGTACATTGTGATTATTTATGTATCAGTATATAGGTGATATTGGAAGTTTAACTTGGTACTGGGTACTGTGGATGATACTTCTAGTTTGAAGTTAATTATTTTGATGACAAGATAGGGTTTATTCATAAGTTGTTTAATGCTTGGACGAGGAAAGGTTTTATATTCTTCGGGGATGAAATTTGTATGACAATTATGCATGAAACTATTGTATAGAAAGAAAATATATCTGAGAATGACATTTAAGAGTTTCTCCTTTGTTTACTTGGAATGTGACATATTAGATCTTTTCAAATTACAATGCAAGATTGGTATTTTGATTGGAAGTCATTTAGTAAATTCTGGGATAATTTCCAATCTTGAAGAATATTTTTGGCTCATTTTATATGAATGAAGTTGCTGAAAATGTAAAAATTTATTTAAAGCATTGTTATTTATTTAAGGGGATCTTATGTTGGGATACCCTTTCTTTACTCGTTCATGAAAAGGTAAAAGGAAGTTCTAGCTAAGTAACATATGATCTAGATGGAGGAAAGATTTGAAGTGCAAATACATATGAAGGATTAAATAGTTCTGTTGGTAGACAAATAGTATGGCGATCAAAAGTTATTAATGAATTCAAAAAAAAAAAAAAAAAAATTGATGTTTTGAATCAGAGTGCGCAGCGAAAACATAGTGGGCTGAATTAGTTCTCTAAGTTGGTCTGTAGTATTATTCTATTGATTTGGAAAGTTGTAATAATAAAAGATTTGATCTGTTTTCTTCTGTAGTAGGATTTTCCTTGATAAATGAAAAGAAAATGATCGGATTTTTTTTGGGATATCGCTGTGCTACCTTAAATTCTCCAGTTTTATGTCATGCTAAGAAATTCTTAGCATCTCGAGACTAGAATTAACGGATCATCAATTTTGATCTCAGATCTGGAATATGCTGATATAAACCTCTGTCCTCCTAAACTTGAAGCTTGAGTTTCTTTAATTAATATCAACCCTCCATCTGATTGAAAGAAATTAAGGTTGTCAATTGACTTTGATGAATAACTATCAAGGGTGGATTGAAGTTGTTTATGATCTAATTTTGCAATAGATCGGGTAATCGAGAGCAGTTGATACTTTGACAAAGAAACTTGATCTTCTTATTCAGAATTAAGATGTTGATTCTATGAATAATCTGGAGAGAGAGCTGTATAATCTTCACCCATGAGTTTTTCTATTATTGGTAACTCCCGGAAGAATCTTGGCATCTTAAATTTAGTATTAACGGATTGATGGTGCCTTGGTTGGGCTTAGACCTGAAATATTCCCTACTCCTAGCTATGACATCTTTGATCTACCTATCTAAAAGGGGTTTGAAGTTTTGCTAGGATAAAAGTTGATCATAAAATTGTAGGCAAGGTTAAGAGAAGAAAGAAGATTATAGATTATGAAAAGTATGTGATGCTAATGCTCTCACCTATTTCTATTAACCCGATTACGACCGTTGTGTGGACTTAATCGAGAGCAATTAATTTCTTGGGCCAAGAATCATAGCATTTAAAATCTAAGGCAGGAAGATTAGTCCTCTTTTGAAAGAGATCAAAGAACTCCTACGTGTCATAGATGGAAAGGTTCAAGTTTTGAGGTGCCATGATTTTGCCAAAATCTTATCAGCAAGCATTTTAAGAGGGAGACTAACCGAGAACTAGAGGATGACTCAATGGTTGACTACTTTTGAAAACCAGAACCTAAGGTATGTTTAATTTCGAGGACGAAATTTATTTTAAGGGGGGTAGGATGTAATGTCCGGGCCCAGAACCTACTAGGCCCAATAAGAAATGGGCCCAGTTAAGGGTTGGGCCCAAATTTCACTGTGGGCAGTGCTGTATAAGGATTGAAAAAAAAAAAAAAAAAAAAAAACGAAGGGATAAGACCGACAGGGAGGGGTGACCCTCACCCCTGCTGACAGCCGCTGCCGGCGCGCCGGAGACAAGGGGGGCGGCGGCCAGTCCCGAGGTATGGAGGAATGGAGAGGGAAGGGACCTCTCAGAGGGGGTCTCATCCTTAAACAGTCCTTTAAGCCTATGCCGGCAACCCCAAAATGACAGACCCCCTAAACACCGAACGAGAGAAAGAGAGAGAGCCCGGAAGCTCCAAGAGGAAGGAGGAACCCCTAAATCGGCAGAGGTGTTGGAGAGGAGGCACCGCAGGTCATCCCCGGAAATGGTAAGCTCCTGTTACCAAAATAAAAATAGAGGAGGGACTCCATGGACCTCAGTTGCAGTCACTGCCGGCTCTCGGTAGGGGGCTGCAGTCGGCCGGAGTCCATTCCCCTTCTTCTTCTTCAGTGTGATAGGGGGTCTCAGTGAAGAAGAAGAAGGGAGGAAAGAAAAGAAAATGAAAGAAAGAAGAAAAAGGAGAGAGGGAAGAGGGGACTCACCCGTGTGTGGCCGCGGGCATCGGCCGCAGGCGCGGCCGTGGGCTCAGCCGCAGGCGCGGCTGTGGACGCCGCGAGCTCGGCCGTGGCACTGCCGACTGTGGCTCGGCCCTCCCAAAACCCCTTCTTCCTTCACAGGGGAAGAATGGAGAGAGGAAGAGAGAGGGTTTGGGAGTGAGAGAGAGAGAGAATAGGGGGTGGTGCCGGAGGGAAGGACCAAAGAAAAGAAAGAAAGAAAGAAAGAAAGAGGAGGAAGAGGCCGTAGATCCGGCCGGAGGAGAAGAAGAAGACCGGAGGACCGGCCGAAATGGCTAGGGCTTCCGATCGGAACCAAGGAGAGAGAGAGAAAGGAGAGGAGGAGGGGACTTGCCGTGTACGGCCGTGAGCGTCGCCGGTGCGGGCTCGGCCGGGGAAGCCGAGAGCTCGGCCGCGGGCTCGGCCGGGGAAGCCGAGAGCTCGGCCGCGGGCGCGGCCGGGGATGCCGCGGGGCTTGGCCGCGGACGCCGCCGGTCGTGGGCCGTCTCCCTCCGCTCGCCATCCTCCCCTCCGCTCGCCGTCCTGCCATCGTCGGAGAAGAGAGGAAGGGGGAGATCGGGAGAGAAGGAAGGAAAGAGAGGAGGAGGGGAGGAAGCTTCGGGAAGGAGAAGAAAAGAAAAAGGAGAAGAGAAGAGAAGAGAAGAAAAGAAAAAAAAAAAAAAAGAAAAGAAAAGAAAAAGAAAAAGAAAAGAAAAGAAAGAAAATGAGAAGAGAAAAGAAAAGAGTGGGTTAACGGGCCGGAATCGGGTTCGGATCCGAAACACGTTAAGCCCAAATTAAATTGGGTCCGAATCCAATTAAGCTGAGTTGGTCTCAGCATACCTAATTGATTGTAAATCAGGCCCAATTCAAGCCCAATTTAACTGACAGAAGGTCGAATTGACCTTGGGCTAATCCTGACTCAGACCCAAATGAGCCACGTTGACCAAATCAGAGGACCCAATTGGCTAGAAAAGGTTGGACCCAATTATAAACGAGGCCCAATCCTTTAATTAAAAACCCAATCAACCCAGGTGGACCCAATCTGGTTTTAAATCGAATCCCAAAGGCTTCAAATTGGACTTGGGCTAAATCCTTGGATAGGATCCAAGCAAGTAAGTTCATAGTATGATGAACTAAGAAATTTTATAATAAATGAATGGGGAATAATGTAATCCCTATGATGTTGTTTTAGGTGATTGAGGATTAGTCACCTAGACTTGAGCAATTTGGAAAGCGAATTGAAGTAAGTAATCTGTCTTAATCTTATCGTAGATCTTGTATTACGTTTTATAAGATAAACCAGTGTTTTTCATACAATTTGAATTGTATACATGATTTGTGAAGAAAGTAAGTAACCTGTCCTAACCCTGTTATGGACCATGTCATGTTATTAATGTTTTCCTAAGCATTTATTTTAAGTATATATGTTTCATGCATGATATGTTACAATGCATAAGTAACTTGCATGATCCCAGAAGCTATGGCTATGTATGTGACATGATGATACTGATATTTTAATCATGCATGTAAGTTTGTAAAGCCTTAGCTAGCCCAGAGGCACTATAATGGGCTCAAAGATGCTACTGTGAATGACTGAGCCGCCAGTGGCTGAATAGTAACTGAGCTGCCCCGCCAGTGGCTGAATAGTAACTGAGCCGCCCCGCCAGTGGCTGAATTGGAATTGGGCCTGCCCCGCCAGTGGCTGAATAGTAACTGAGCTTGCCCCGCCAGTGGCTGAATAGTAACTGAGCCTGCCCGCCAGTGGCTGAATAGTAACTGAGCTGGCCCCGCCAGTGGTCGAGTCTGACTTCGCAGTAGCATCCAAGAGAAAAAGGACCACGGTATGCCGGTGGCACGATTTTTCCTACATGTGCATATTACATGATTTCTTGACATTGTAGGATACTGTTTTATTTACTCAGCATGGATATTTTATTGATTTAGTAGTATTTAAGAGCATGACCACGGTATGCCGGGGGCACGGTTTCATATGCATATTTATGAAAATGATATTTGAAGCATGGTCATGAGGCTCGTTTCAGAGATTGGGTATATGAGGCGGGAGCTTCCAAATCCTGCAGATGTGTTTTTGGGGAGAAGCAAAATCGGTGAGGGGTGAAGGACGCTTGCGTGAAGCCCCGGAACCGGCCAACATCTGGCAGGGGAGCCCCGTGTTTTCTCCTCATGTGGGCCCGATAGTCACGTGCCCTGCGCAGGCGGGCCGTGACATTTATGAACGTGCCTGACCAAAGCATACATTGTTTTACAACGGGTTTTGAATATATCGTTATGAAATGTTGTATTTTGCTATAACCGATATCTCCTTTAAATTGCATACATATTATGCCATGAAGGTGATTAGTTAAATATGCATGTCAGCTTCTCAAACCCTGCATAAACATGGTTACCGTTATGTTCGATCCGGTAAGATTATGTATGATTACTTACTGAGCCGTGTAGCTCATATCCGTTCATTTACTTTTTCTTTCAGATCCTCACCACTGATAGCTGCCAGAGACACGTTAATTTGGTATCAGGGCTTCTGGGGTAAAGCAAGTATACTTTTGTGTACATAAACTATGTAGAAGCTCTGTATTTGGGTACTGACCAGCATGTTGTACTAAGAATGCTTTCATATGAAAAGATTCGGTTGGTTTGACTACCCTATTACCCAGATATGAGGCTGCGTGCTATTGCGGGTAGTAGTCGGCAATAGCACGGCCGTGTCACGGATCCGGATCCGGGGCGTGACAACCATCTTAGGAGTGCCCATGTTATAATTCATATTCTATAATTCGACTATATCCATGGTTGGATAAATAGGCATATCTTATGGTGGAAAAAGAAAAGATAATTAAAAACATATTTTACATGTTCAGTACTATATTACATGTTATAATTCATATTCTATAATTAAAAACATATTTTACATATTCAGTACTATATTAAAAACATCTTTGGCACGGAATACTAAGACATGCCATCGCTGCTATTCCTTATTGCTGATCAGCTTTAAATGAAAAAAAATAAAATATCTGGAATTGGGAGGATCAAGAAATTTACCAATCTCTTGATATTTTGCCATTTTTCGATGAATGCTTTAACATGTAATGTGGGAGATAATATGATAGGAAAGGAGATAATGTGGCGTTCACTTGATGACGTGGGAGGTGGTGTGCCAGCCGACTAGCTGTGGTGGACTGAAGGTTTAGTCCCTGGTGGTGAGGCGGAAGGTGTTAGTAGTCAGACATGCGGCTAGATTTGTGCTTGAGCCCGAGAGTCTATGGTCCTCGCGGATGAGGGCTAAGTATGGCGCCTTGGTACCTGGTGTGCGAGCGGGGCGTCGTCACTCCCCGGTGTGGAGGGAGATGTGTGCCAGAGTTACGGTAGTGCTCCCGGAGATCGGATGGGCTATTGACGATGGTCGGTCTATCGATGTGCTGGAGGATAGGTGGGTGACTGAGCTGCCGCTTTGCTGTATGCCGACCATGGTGGACCCGATGAAATTAGCAGGATGTAGGGTTAGCGATCTATTGGATGCTGAGGGGAGTCGATGGAGGGAGAAGCTGGTCCGGAAGGTATTTGGGGAGCAGTTGGCGGAGTTGGTCTTGGCCCGGTCGGTCCCTACTGGGGGGAGGCGGATAGGCTAGTATGGATATTGACGGGATGGTCACGGGTGTGAGCTAGAGACCTTCATGCATTGATCAACAGGGAGCCAGTTCGACAGATTGAGGGTCGGTGGATATGGAGGATGCGGGTTCATCCGCGAGTGGCACTCTTCATCTGGAAGGTGGCTTGGGGCTGCCTTCCGACCAGGAGTTTGTTAGCTCGGCGTGGTATGAGGATCTCTCAGTGTTTTGAGGAGTGTGCAGATATCGAGGAGAATATGGAGCATGTTCTTTTGCAGTGCCCAAAGGCCTGAGAGATATGGAGGAGATCACCAGTTTTGTTACCAGCCTCGGTGGCTTCAACGCAGGACCTGATCCATCTGCTGAGAGATTCCACGCGGTGTCCTAGATATGCTGAGGCAGAATTTTTTTTGGCGTACTTGTCCTACCATATATGGTTGGATAGGAATGCCGGCCTATTTGAGGGGAGGAGGTCGTCCTCGAGGATGGTGGTAGACCGGGCGATGCGGCTTGCGAGGGAAGTTATTGAGGCGGCTGTGGTAGTCACTTCTGGGATGGTTAGGGACATCGGTGGTTTGTTTTGGACGTCTGCATCAGACGTCCCTCCACAGCTGTACTTTTTACTTTCCTGTGATTTAGAGGTTGTACTCACGTTCGATCTATATGAGATAAGTAGCTGATTTTACCAAAAAAAAAGGAGGTCAAACGTACAAAATCAATCAAGATTACACATGTTCTACCATTTCTTTGATGATCTCCTGGATCATGAGAAGATTTGGAATGGGTCTTGATGGCCTCTTTGGTATATCGGTTAAATGGTATTAGTCTATCTCTCAAATTATTTTCACTACACCAAAAAAGAAAATTTCTGAACATTTGCCGACGCTTTTTAAAAGCGTCGTCAAAGTTAATAAGTAATTGATGACGTTTTTAACGACGCTTTTAAGCATCGTTAAAAGCGTCGTCGGAAGCTAAAAAACCACCTCATTTTAGTCTCACATCGGTGGATCTGAAAAAGAAATAACTGTTTATATAGCCAAACCCAACCATTCTGCATGGATGGAATGAAGGTACCAATCGGGAAGGTTATTTGTATTTCTCTTTATGTTCCATCAGCACCATGGAATGGAGGAGAAGATGCAGATCGTCAATGGTAATTTTCTTGACAAATGGCAATTAGCGACGCTTTAAAGCGTCGATAAAGAGCGACGCTTTAAAGCATCGGGAAAGAACGATGCTTAAAAGCGTCGCTAAATTATAATTAGCGACGCTTTTGAAAGCGTCGGAAAATGTTTTTTCCACTGTAGCATAGGCGACACTTTACCGACGCTTTGTAAAGCGTCGGGATGGTTTCTACCGACGCTTAAAAGCGTCGCTAATAGCCAAAAAAAGCGTCTAATGTCCAAGTTTCTTGTAGTGATTGTTTTGTCTGAATTCATCCTATCTTACCAACTCAGGTTGGTGGAAAGATCTTGAAGTGTTGTTTATTGAGAGAGTTACCCTCAGTTTTTCCATCGTGATGTCCCGCCTAATTGTGGAAGCGTGGCCTGAAGGAACACTCGTCAAGTTGCTGCCCAGGAGAAGCTGGATATCCAAGAGATGCTGAAATCCAATAGCTGTGCGAACAGATAGTGCAACATCACCTAGAGCGTGATTTTGCCACGATGCGAGGTCACCAGCCAAGAGGAATGGATCAGGAACAAGAGGTAGCTTCAGATGCTGATGCTGACCACTTCTACAACCCCTTCCACCACCATGCTCTACATCAAGAGCAAGTGAACTGTGAGGATCTGTGCGGGCGTGTGTTTAGTCCCACATCGGTTATTCGCTGGGTAGATCTTGGGTACTTATACAGGATCAAGGAACCCAAATAATACCTTCCGGCTAGCCATTTTGGGTGAGGTCCTGGGTTGTTACAAATGGTATCAGAGCGGACCCGGCCCATAACTTATGTGGACTAGGGGACACTGCAGCACGGATCCATTGAGGTTGACCACGGACCGATCGTGGTGTTTGTGATTAGATTTGAATGGATTTGAACCCTTAGCCTGACGAGGACGTCAGGGCTTGAACGGGGGGAGTATGTGAGGATCTGTGCGGGCGTGTGTTTAGTCCCACATCGGTTATTCGCTGGGTAGATCTTGGGTACTTATACAGGATCAAGGAACCCAAATAATACCTTCCGGCTAGCCATTTTGGGTGAGGTCCTGGGTTGTTACAGAGTGGTATCAGAGCTTGGTTTAGGTATCCTAGGGTTTAAGTTCGGGTGGGTGTGAGTGGAGAATTATGACAGAAAAACTATCAGAGCCTTGGTTTAAGATCACTTAGGATTGTGCCAGGAATGATATTAGAGCTTAAGACCACGAGGGACTGTGGCTTAAGTGGCATTAGAGTTGGAGGTTTAAGATCATTGGGGATAGTGACAAAATTAGAACCAAAGAATAAGTGATCACCAGGGTTTGCGACAGAAATGTATCATAGCTTAATGTTATGATCACTTGAGACATGACAAAAGTAGTAGAATTAATTTAAATGCTTAGGTATAAGATCACTAGGCATTGTGATAAAATGTATGCATCGGATTTGATTTTCGATGAGTGTGGAAGGAAAGAATAAATTGTCTTTGATCATGATAAGAGAGGTTTGACCTAAGATGACTGTAGGAAGGTCAACAATGGCATATCGGTTATACCATGTTCAGATATTATTTAAATGACCTGAAAGATCAAACTTGATATGGGTTTTGATGTGATCGTACTTTTGGTTTTGCTGCTAATTATTAGAGTAGGGTTTGTACGTAGATCTTCCATAGTATTGGAGTGAGCTAAGAAGATTTCATAATATTGAAAGGAATGTTCTTCGAAGTTGAATATGTATGTAGATTATATCTGGTATTGGCATGTTGGATATTGCAAATAGGTCTATTTCCTATTGATGTATTTGATTATTTTGAGGCCATAGAGTATGCATATTGACGGGGGAATTCTAATTATTTGAATCCTCATGTTCGGATTGGGCTACTGGATTTTACTTATAATTGTAGAAGACTATTTGATGTGTTAAATTTAAAACTCAAGCCTAGGTTTAAGATTTGAGCAGGATCTTTTGTCATTGTTGATAAAGCTACTAATAAATGTCATATTGAGTAGAGACTTTGGTCATGAGATGCTTATATGAATTATAATATATAGCATTGCTGATGGATGTTAAGAATCTTGGTGAAGAAAGATCTGGAGATCGATAGAGTTAATTTATAATCATAGTGTATTGGCTCAATGACTTCTAACCCATTAAATTTGAAGTAAATCTTTTTGGAAAGAAGATCAATATAGATTGTCTAATCGAATTACTGAGGAAAACCAAGGTTAACTTATTTTAAATTAAGCCTAGATATTTTGGATTCTAAGTTATGGAGATCATGTAGTGACCTTAAACATGACTAATGGCTTAAGAGTTAGTTATGGTAAGTATACTCTACATAAATTGAGGATAGAGAGATCTGGAGGTTCTACTCAATTAAAGTTTCGAAATTTGGATTTTCTTACTCCTAGTGCAAGTGATATTTCGGTCATAAATCATTTAGAGGCTTTAGAGTATTTAATGGATTAAATCAGAGTGCGCAGCGGAAGTGTGGTGATTTGAGTTATTTTGAAACTGGTTAAGGACATTAATATTTGATCTAAAAGATATTATGATGGAACACTTGAGTTAGTTTCTAGTAGAGGAGAATGTTGTTGATTCTATGGATGATCTAGAGGTAGCTATGTAATTTTCACCAGTAGGTTCTTCTATTGTCGACAATTTTTGGGAAAATCTTGGGCATCTTAAATTTAGCGTTAATGGTTGATGATTCCTTGGTTGGTCTTAGACTTGGAATGTTTTAACATGGATCTCCTATTTGTTGGGATGATGTGGGTAAGAGAAAATTATTAGGCCCAGAGATAGTGCAACAGACCATAGATAAGGTGCAAGTGATCAGAGAACGACTTCATACAGCTCAGAGTCGTCAAAAGAGTTATGTTGATAATAGAAGGAGAGAATTGAAATTTTAAATTGGGGAATCATGTTTTCTTGAGAGTGTCACCCACTAAAGGAGTGATGAGATTTAGGGTTCATGGTAAATTGAGCTCTAAGTATGCTGGTCCGTTTGAGATTTTGGACAAGGTTGGGGAGGTGGCATATGGTCTGGCTTTACCACCGACTTTATCCAGTGTGCACAATGTTGTTCATGTGTCAATGTTGAAGAAATATGTTCCAGATCCGAGTCATGTGGTAGCATATGAGCCATTACATCTTCATGAGGATTTGACCTATGAAGAGTTCCCAACACGAAATCCTGGACTGAAAAGATCAGGTACTACGGCATCGAACCATTCCTTTTATGAAGGTACAATGGAACAATCATTTGGAAAGAGAGGCTACTTGGGAGCTAGAAGAGGAGATGAAGGTCAAGCATCCGCAACTGTTTGAAACCTCAAGTATGCTAATTTCGAGGACGAAATTTTTTTTTTACGGGGGGAGAATGTAAAGGCCCACATTTTATTGGGCTTGGGATACAATCCGACCCATGAGAAGGTGGAGGGAGACTCTCGATCGGGTCTTCTCCCTCCCTGTTTCAAACCCATCTTCCTCCTCCCGAATCCACCAGAAAAAAAAAAAAACAGAGGGAAAAGGGGGATTAAATCTTACCTAAATTGAACCAAACTCCATCTATAAAAGATCCCTTTCTCCTCATCCTAGGGCATCAACCGAGTGCCGTTCAAAAGAAAAAGGAAAGAAAAAAAAAAAGGGGATCCGTGAGATTGGGTTGTTCGCTGCCGATCTCGCCGGAGGAACTCGCCGGAGTCAAGGTAAGCACCGTCTCACCCTTCTCCTTTGTCTTTGGGCCACCGTCGCCTAGGAATCTGGCCGGCAAGCCGCCGGACTGATGGGAAAAGCCGAGCCTCTGTTCGGCCTTCTCCTCTTCTGTTCCGGCCGGACGTCGCCAGGCGTGGCACCGCCGGCACCGCCACAGGCCGACGACCAGGGGGCGTCGCCGGCCGTGGGGCCACCTGCTGCCGAACCCCCTTCTCCCCTTTCCGTCGGGAAGAAGGAAGAAGAGAGAAAGAGAGAGGGTCCTTCCACTCCCTTTCTCTCATTTTACTTTCCTCTTATTATAATATTTGTTATTGGGTTCTCTCCTTACACATGGATCCGGGGAGATCATGGCTTTGAGGACTCTAGATAGTTTTGGGATGCTAGATTTTAGAGGACCCTTTAGAGGATTAAACAGGGTCCTAGATCATCATATATCTTTGATAAATTTTAATGATGACTTGGTTCTGTAGGGGAACAATCTATTGGACGAGAGGACGCTGAGCAGAGTCCTACGCATTCCGGTTCATAGATCGCCGTGAGAGCGGGTGATTAGTTGACTGAGATTTCAATAAAGTGTAAAAATCCTTGTACGCCAATCCTACATGATATACATATTTTTGCACTATATATGTTTGATATGCTATGATCCAGACAAAGCAAAATAGTTTTATATTTAATTATATTTTGATCGTGTTGGCTTGTGGTTGGTAGTGTGATGGATGCTTGTATGTGTATAACTTATACCTGCATAATTGAATTTATGGATGTGGTGGTATGGACTAACCATGTTATAGCGATTGCCCTGTCACGGGCCGGAAACGTGACCATGGTTAGTCTAGGCCGGAAATAAAGTGGAAAAGGGAATGGATGTGTGTTTGTGAATTGATTAAATGAACAGGGACTTTGGGCTTATCTCGTTATTATTGATTGCCCCATCACAGGCTGGAAATGTGATATTATCGATTGCCCCGTCACAGGCTGGAAATGTGATACCATCGATTGCCCCGTCACAGGCTGGAAATGTGATACCATCGATTGCCCCGTCACAGGCTGGAAATGTGATACTATCGATTGCCCCGTCACAGGCTGGAAATGTGATACTATCGATTGCCCCGTCACAGGCTGGAAATGTGATACTATCGATTGCCCCATCACAGGCTGGAAATGTGATACTATCGATTGCCCCGTCACGGGCCGGAAACGTGACCGGGATGTAGCCCAAAGTCGGAAAGATAATTGATCCGGATCAAGTTAATATAGAATGGAAAGAAAAAGCATTGAAAACATTAATGAAGATTTATGAGCTATCGTATGCTATATCATTCTTGCGTGGTTGGACTTTCATTGATATTTGACGTACATACTTATATTGATTATTTGAGTCTTTTGATAGCCGGTTTATGATTTCATGAAATGTGCATCGATTTGTCGTGGCTTTCAAATTCATATTATTATTGTATTGGTATGGATGTGTAGGGATTCTTACTGGGCTGTAAAGCTCACCCCCTTTTCTTCTTTTTCTTTACCAGAGTTGCAGGTTGCATAGTTTTGGATGGGATGGGCGCAGAGTGCGAGCACCAGAGTCATTAGTTAGTTAGTTGTTTATCCTTCTTTAATGTCGATGAACATTTGAAGAGCTCGTAATTGAACTAATTTGTTTATTTGGACATGTCGGATTTGTCTATTTGAATTTCTAAATTAGTTGTGGATTTATTGGAATTCTTGTTAATCATAGGCCTTGCATGATCTTTAGGGCACTGCTCTAGGGCTCATGCGGCCGGTCGCGTACCGGACCCGGGTGCTGGGTTCGGGGCGCGACAGAGTGGTATCACTATGTGAGGATCTGTGCGGGCGTGTGTTTAGTCCCACATCGGTTATTCGCTGGATAGATCTTGGGTACTTATACAGGATCAAGGAACCCAAATAATACCTTCCGGCTAGCCATTTTGGGTGAGGTCCTGGGTTGTTACAAATGGTATCAGAGCGGACCCGGCCCATAACTTATGTGGACTAGGGGACACTGCAGCACGGATCCATTGAGGTTGACCACGGACCGATCGTGGTGTTTGTGATTAGATTTGAATGGATTTGAACCCTTAGCCTGACGAGGACGTCAGGGCTTGAACGGGGGGAGTATGTGAGGATCTGTGCGGGCGTGTGTTTAGTCTCACATCGGTTATTCGCTGGGTAGATCTTGGGTACTTATACAGGATCAAGGAACCCAAATAATACCTTCCGGCTAGCCATTTTGGGTGAGGTCCTGGGTTGTTACATGAACAAACGTGAAGCGTTTGGTTTCCGAGACCGTGATGGCCTTTTTGGCATTGGAGCTTTGAAAATTCCACAGGCTCCTTCAGTCAGAGGACTTCATCGAGTGGCTCATGACAATGGAGTGCTTTTTTTTTTTTTTCTTCTGCTAAAGCGGAGCAAAAGAATACCCTATGTGGAGCAGCCGAAGTAGTGGGGGGGCCCCAGATATTCCGAGCTGTTAAAGGTTTATGGGCTAGGTCTATATGTATGATCTCTGCTGCCTGAGCTCGAGCCCGCTCCATCACGAACCGCGGTGATGGCCTGCCCTCACCAAATATCCGGATGTTCCTGGCCAGCCATACCTGGTAAGCTGTACAGGATGCTTGAATAGCCAAGCTGCGCATCTGAGGGATACCAGCCCATCGCCGAATCACCTCCAAAAACCAATCCCTCCAGCTCCAAACATCCTCCGGAATCCCAGTCAGACTCCAAGCACCTCGCACCCGGTCGCACTGGAAGAGCACATGATCCACCGACTCGTCCATCCCACAATCCGGGCATGGGGGGAAAGACACTCCTCGTCTACTCAACACTAAGCACGTCGGCAGACGCTCCCAGGCCACCTTCTAGAGGAAAAGAGCGACCCTCTGATGTAGCCCAAACCTCCACACCCAGCCACAGTCCAAGCCCGGCGCTGACATCCGTTGAATAGCTCGGAAAACATCACCGACCCCGACACTCGCTCTACAAGTAGTGCTCCAAACCCTGACATCTGGGCCTGTAGATCCCGGAATAGGGAGCGCCCGAACCCGCTCAGCCAAATGCTCTCCAAACAACTGGCCTAGTCTGTCACCATCCCACTCCGCTGTCCCCAGCCTGAGAAGGTTAGAAGCCCGAAGCCCCTCTGCCCCCTCGCCACTAAACATCGTCGGCCATAATCTCAATAGGAGTGCATCCATCCACGGATCCTCAATCACATCAATGCTCCGTCCGTCGCTTATCAACCATCTGAACTGCGCCAAGGCCATCTGCAAGTACCTCCCGATCTTTCGCCACATAAAGGAAACCCTCCGGTTGCCGACCGCCTGCATAGTAACTCCGCCTCGACCATATCTAGCAGTCATGATCTGGCTCCAAAAACCATGTGGCTCCAAAACAACCTGCACCGCTCGCCATGCCAGAAGAGCCTCACGTCGCGCCAGGAGTGACTGCACCCCTAGACCACCCTGACGTAGGGGCAAGCATACTCTCTCCTAGGCCACCAGATGTACTCCATGGCCCCCCCACGAGAGCCCCATAGGAAACTCCTCATGAGCCTCTCAATCTCCTCCAGGACCCTCTTCGGCATGACAGTATGTGCCATCAGATAAATGGGCATAGAAAATAGAACTGACCTGATCAGCGTCAACCTGCCCATCATAGAGAGTGATGATGCTCTCCAACCCTCTAGCCTGCTCCGCACCCTCACCAACAAGGTAGAGCACTCCGCCACCCGCAGTCTCCTCCCTGTGAGGGGGACCCCTAGATAAACCAGGGTCCCCTCCTCCTCCTGCATCCCCAGAATCGCCCGTACCTCCCGTCGTGTCCTCCACTCCGTGCTCGGACTGAAAAGTATGGCAGATTTTTGGAGGTTGACTCTCTGCCCAGACATCTCACAATATCCTTCCAGAACTCCCTGAAGAGCTCTTGCATCAGTCTCTCTCGCCCTGGCGAGCAAGAGACAGTCGTCTGCAAAAAGTAAATAAGAAATGGGGCGGGCGCCCGGGGCTGGACTATAGGCTGCCAACTCCCGGTTCCCACAAGCAACATGCAAGACACGTGAGAGTACATCAGAGCAAATGATAAATAGATACGGAAAAAGAGGACATCCCTAACGAAGACCCATGGTGGCTCAAATGAAAGGCGATGGCGTGCCATTGATCAAAATGAAAAGCTAGGCCTGTGCACACATCCCAATATCCAGTCAATCCAAATCTGGTGGAACTCGAAGCTCTCTAGCGCTCGCCAAAGAAAATTCCACCGTATCCGGTCGTAGGCGTGCTCCATATCCAGCTTCACTGCCATCAAGTATCGCCTCCTCGAGGCGCGCAGTAGGTCCCCCATCATCTCCTGAGCTAGCAAAATGTTATCAGAAATACTCCTCTCCCCCCACAAAAGCTCCCTGCTCCTGGCTAATGATCCTCGGCAATATATTTTTCATCCTCCTCACCATGATCTTCGCAACCACCTTGTACATAGTAATGCATAAGCTAATGGGTCTATAGTGACTCGGTTCCGAAGCATCCAGACACTTCGGTATCAATGTTACAAAAGTGGCCTTCCAATCATCTGCCATCACTGCCCGACCAAAGTAAAACTGTACTGCCTCCACCACTCCCCTCCGAATAATGCACCAATACCTCCGAAAGAAGAATGGTGGAAATCCGTCCCGTCCTGGGGCCTTATCCTCGGCCAGACTCCATATCGCCTCCTGCACCTCCATCTCTAACATTGGCCGGATCAAAACTGCATTTTTCTGTCTCCTCAACTCTGACCGGTGGCCTGGGGAGCTGACCTGTAACATGTGTCCCACCATCCTCCGTCCACCTGGATCTGAAAAACTTCAATAACACCCGTCTCACTACAAGGTCCTCCTCCACCCGTGGACCAGCCCCAACCCTCAAAGAGCGAATCATATTCCTCTGCCTCCTGAAGACTGTCGATCGGTGGAAGAAGCTGGTATTTCGGTCACCATCCCTAACCCACTGAACTCTGGACTTCTGTCTCCAAAAGATCTCCTACTGGTGGAGCAAAGAATGGGTGGCTAGTGATCGTGGTAAATCCACCATCTCCGCCTCCGTAAGCTCCTCTCTCCGATCCTCCCGCCCCTAGAAATCCACTATCTGAGCCTCCACCTCCTCTAATCTCCGAAAAATATTGCTGACAACCTCACGGTTCCCTCGACGAAGACGCCGCTTGGTGAGCTCCAGTCTGCGCGACACCCTCTGCATAGCATCCTCCCGTACTGGCATGCCCCAAGCCGCCCTGACCACATCCCAAGACTAGGGGTATGACAACCATAGCTTCTCGAATCGGAAAGGACTATGATGAGTGGACCCCAACACTGTGGAAATCAAGAGAGGGCAATGGTCAGATGCAATCCGAGCTAGATGACTAACCTGATAGGATGGAAACCGTTGCACCCAGTCCAGAGATGCAATTGTCCTGTCAATCCGCTCCCACACTCTAGCCTGCCCAAGCTGATTGTTGCACCAGGTAAACCGAGGTCCTGAGAAGCCAAGGTCTACCAGTCCATTCCTCTCCAAAACCTCCCAAACTCCCATCTATCCACAGAATTTGAGTAGGCCCTGCCTCCTCTTTTCTCACTAGGGCTTAAAATGCAGTTAAAATCACCTACCACCATAGTCGGTACTCCCTGGGCCAACAGACTCATCAGTTCATCCCAAAGGGCTCTCCGAGTCCGGTAGTCGGTGCTGGCATAAACCCCACACAAAACCCACGGAGGGTCATTTGGTTTCGAAAGTACCATCACTACCTGCTGAGAACAATTGCAGATGATATCTACAGAAGCTATCTCACGCTCCATAACACTAGGATGCCCCCAGACAAGCTCCGAGACCCAACTGCAAAAGATTCCCAATCTACTGCCAAGCGCCGCTGCACACGGCGTAACCCATCTCCGGACATCCGGGTTTCACAAAGAAAGCAGATATCCGGACAATGAATCAGAATTAATCTCTTAAAAGACGACGAGAAGGACGGCTTGGCCGCCCCTCTACAGTTCCAAGCAAGTACCTTCATTCAAATACAGAAAGAAGAATTTTGGCCCTCTTGCCCCGGGCCAACCACTCGTGATGTAGTAGTCACTTCTCCTTCCATCGATGCCAAAGCATCTCCCTGGATCACAGCTCTCAGCAAGTCTACCACCTTCCCATGCTCCAAAATCGGTGAAGATGATCCCTGTCTCGAGCCCCCTGACAAACCTCTCCTCACCATTGCCCCTGATGGCGATGGGATGGAGCTCTTCAACGCCATGTTGTGCCCCTTCACAGGCCTCCCCTTCCCTGTTGGCGTAGAAGAGGGATCGACTCCTTTTTGGGTTCTCCTGGCCGAAAGCACATCAACCATAGCCTCACCCAGTTCCTGAAGCCGTCGCGTCCCCTTCCAACCCCCATCCATCGGCCGGAGCCTTCCCGTCGCCTCTCCTCGCTGCCGTCTGCAGCGGTGGTGCTTTCTCCACCGCTGGCCTCCCGGTCGGCACGAGGACGCCTTCCACCATCGGTGTCTTCTCCGCCCGTGCTCCACCGGCAGCATCACCCGCCGGTAGAGGTCGATTAGGGTCCCTCGCCGGGGGCAGGGAGGCGCTCCGGAAGTGTCTCCTCCCTTCCCCCCTCCGGCGAGACGCCAAGTCGTCGAAAGAGATGGAGGAGGATGTTGCCCAGATAGACAACCCAAGAGGGGGGGGGGGTGAATTGGGTTTTAAAATAATTTGGGTATTTAAAACGATGTGGATAAGTAATTAAAACTAGTGTAAGTTATTTAATTAATTACTATGTGCTGTGAGTGATATGAAAGAAAGAAGAATAGAGACACGCAATCACAAACACCAAGTTTTATAGTGGTTCGGAGCTAACCCTTGCTCCTACGTCCACTTCCCAAGTCTCACTTGGGAATTCACTATAACCCCCTTGGATTACAGCCGGTTGTTTTCCAAGCTCACAACCAAACTTGTTGTTTTACGAGCTCACAACGAACTCGGTCGGTTTTCCCAGGCTCACCGACTAGAACCAACCCCGATTGTTTTCCCGGGATCACAATCGAACCCTTACACACGTTGGTTTTACACTCGGCTCACCAACCAACCTCAATCCCCTTGATTCAATCCCCCGATTGAACCAAGCAAATACAATGTGTAAATAAAAAGAAGAAACAGAAAAATACAGCTTCTCAAAAGCAGATAAAAGACAATATGAACAATAAATGAAGTTAAGAAGCCTCAAACGCTTTTAGGTTGGAGAAGAGGAATGGCTTCTTAAACTTCTGGTCTCCTCTTGATGAGTAGTCGACTTGAATGCAGGAGGAGAAGGCTTTTAATTGCTGGGAAGATGTAGGTGGATGCAGTAAATGCAGATCTTCCTTTTTTTCGTTGAAGAACACGTTGCAGAGCTTGAATGCTTGATTAGTTGGAGTGGAATGGTTCTTCTCTGCCTTGCTACAGTCTTCTGTGGCTATTTAAACCAACCCCCACGGAAACTAGCCGTTAGAGAGCTTTTTCTGCCCGTTCTGCACACTCTGCGCAGCCTGACAATGTGTCCGTTGGTGGGTTAGAGTCGACTCGCGCGATCAGGAGTCGACTCGGCTGTAGCGGGAGTCGACTCAAGCTTTTCCGGAGTCGACTCGGCAACTGTTCCAAATTTGAATTAAAGTTGCCTTCACGACTGGGAGTCGACTCGTCTTGACCTGAAGTCGACTCGCCAACTTCTGGAGCTGACTTGGCAATTTCGGAGTCGGCTCATCCACTGAAGTCCGTGGATCCAATTTTGAATTTGATCTACTCGAGTCGACTCGACTGTCCTGGGAGTCGACTCGAATCTCAGAGCCCGAACTCCCGATTCTCTGTCTTTTGGCTCGTCCAGTCTTGGAGTCGACTCGAACTTCCTCGGAGTCGACTCGGCTCTCAGTTTCCGAAACTTGGTCTTCTGCCTTTTTGATGTGAAGCTGTCTTGGAGTCGACTCGAGCTGTCTGGGAGTCGACTCGAATCTCAGAGGCAGTAACTTGGTCTTCTGTCTGTTGATGGTCGCGGAGTCTTGGAGTCGACTCGCATATTGCGGAAGTCGACTCGAATCTCAGAGTCCGAAAATTGCTCTCTGACTTTTTCTTGTGTTCCTCTGAGAGTCGACTCTTACTATCCTGGAGTCGACTCGGTGAATATCGGAGTCGACTCGCGCACTTTGGGAGTCGACTCGTTGACAGGTTCTGAGTTGAAGCTTTCTGTTCTTCTGTCTGTTCTCAGTCGGAGTCGACTCGTACTGATCTGGAGTCGACTCGAGCCCGTGCCAGTGAACTTGATACGCTTGGAGTCGACTCGTGATACTCAGGAGTCGACTCGAGTCTCAGACTTTGGTTCAGGCTGACTTCTTAACTTATCCAAAATACTATGAACCAAGTCTAGAGATACGTAGACAGGATTTTCACTGAAACACTTAATTGAATTCATTAGTAAACAAGAATTATACTCAAATGCTTTGAGCTCATCAAAATCAAATGGAGTTTTAATCAATCACTCCACAATCTCCCCCTTTTTGATGATGACAAAACATTGAGTATATGTAAAGTGAATTGCACAATAAACAATGAAATAAAATCCATAAATGAATTCAAATGTCTGGTAGTTCAATTTATCCAAGCTTGAAAGGAGTGAAACAATAAATTTCGGAGTTAAAGCTCCCCCTTTCATTTGGAATTATATAAGCCTTCATATCATGCAATCAATTGTTTGGCTTATATATATTTAATGATTTAGCTTTCTTAAAAATTCAGATTCTCTCCCTCAAGATATGCATTCTACTTTGTTTTGATTCTTTGAATTTCCTTTTAATGCTTTGAAGTTTTTGAACTGAAATTTTGGTTTTTGGAGGGAAAATCTGTCAATTTGTTCTTGAGTAGGATTCAGCTAATCTCCGAATATTCCTTGAATAGATTCTGGAGATTACTCCATTAGGAGCCCCAAAAGAGAGATAATGAGCCTCGGGGTACCGAATCCACTTAGAACAAATTTGTGTGTTTTAAGAGTTTATCTTTTTATTGATTTCCATTGATTCCTTTTACATATTTTATGCATATTTTTCTTCCTTTTACATATTTCTCCCCCTTTTTGTCATCATATCAAAAAGGAGGTAAACAGAACACACAATCAAACATAGATCAAAAGGCACATTATTGAAGAAAAATGCGGCTACTCATTGTATTAATTTGTATGTAAGTACATTTCAGAATACAATAAGTAACGTAAAGCAATACATGTCAAAGCAAAATACAAAAAGTAGCTACGGTCTCCTCGAGGATGTAGGTCCTCCTCTCGAGGATGTATCTCCTCCTCTCGAGGATGTGACTCCTCCTCTCGAGGATGTATCTCCTCGAGGCATGCGCTCCATGAGTGATTGGACCGCATTGGTCACGTTCTCTAGCTGGCGAATGATGGCCTGGATGGCCCTGCTCTGTGTCGTATCCAGCTCGAGTACTGACTTCTGCAGTCCGTCCAGCTTGTCCGATGTCATCCCGCATCTGTCGAGTGGTGCTCGTGACCTCACTCATACTGTGGAACTGGGCCTGGACCAGGAACCGTACATTGTCGATCTCTTCCCGCACATGGGCCGTCATGTCAGTTACGGTTGTCAAGGAAGGGACCAACGCTGACGAAGGTGCAGGAGTGGGAGCAGGCACTGAACCCCGGAGCTCCCGAAGTAGATCATCCCGCAGGTCTCTAACTATCTCCTGGCGCAACTCTCGGAGCTGCTCAGGAGCGATCCGGACCTCCATGGGCTGAGGAGCTGAGGAGGAGGGTCCGGCTGAGGTGGTAGGAGCAGGAGTGGATGGAAGATCTGGATGGTCTGGAAGGTCTGGGTAGTCTGAATCGGGCTCAGGACTGGAGGAAGGTCTGGTGGTCTGTGAGGTGAGGGACGACTTCCTAACCCAGATCCCCTCTCTCTTCCGAAACCCCATCCTGTGTAGGGTCCCTGCACGCGTGCGATCAGTCCATCGCAATGCGCGAAAGGGCTCCCCCTCAGGAATGGGAATCTCGTACTCCCTAAACAGAAGGGTGAATATCATGCCGTATGGGAGGGTGAGCCTAGGTCTATCTAGGGGCTCACACATATACCTATAGATGAGTTTGGGGAAGTTGATCGGGGTGTCCTGAAGAATATAAAACATAAGAGCTAGGTCTCTCTCATTTACAAAATCAAATCTTCCTGTCTTAGGGAAGATGGACCTAGACAGTATACTCAAAAGAATTCTTACCTCAATCAGAAGTGAGCTAGCAGAAACCTCGTCTAGAGGTGACTGGGGTGGATGCCCTAGAACGGCCGTAAGGGCCTCAACCCTGTCCTCAGGGTGTGTGGGAGCCACCCCTACTAATGGAAGGTGGAGGATGTGGGCAATAAGATCCTCCGTAACAAACAGAGGGACACCGGCTACTGTGCCCTCGATACCCCCATCTCCCCGATGGACGGTACCATAGAACTCTCTAACAAGGCCAGGGTAAGTGGGGAGATCTAAAGTGAGGAAGTACTCTAATCCCTGTGCCCTAAGCCTATCACCTATGGTGAACCCTTCCCGGGAGAGATAGTCGAAATCGACATATCTCCCGGTGGTGACGGCCTTCCCGGCCAATGGCCTCGCGGGAACCGCCCTAGGCGGGGAACGAGCCGGAGGTAGTTGCCTCGCGGGATCGTGCCGCGCCTTGGAGCGCCGCTCGGGACCGGCCTCGGGTCGGGACCTCTTCCGGACAACGGTCTTACGCGGCATTATGACCTAGACGGAATGAAAAACCTAAAGGACGGAGAAAGGTCGACGGAGGAGGCTTGGGACCGACCGGGGGCGACCTAGGAAGGGATGAAAAACCTAAGAACCGGTGAAAGATCGACGGAAAAGGGGTTGGAGACGATCGGGGACGACCTAGGAATCGGCTCTAGGGCTTTTGAACAGTGGCGGCTTGAGAGAAAAGTGTTTTCGAAACGACAAATCTAGGGTTAAAAAGTCGGATCCCGACTGCGAGTCGAGTCCACTGAGTCGCGAGTCGACTCGACCTCGAGTCGACTCCAGAATATGCGCGAGTCGACTCTCCTTATGCGCCTGAAGACTTCGAGTCGACTCCCGACTATATGCGAGTCGACTCCCCCTCTGCTGCCATCTTTGCGAGTCGACTCCCGCAAATGCGCGAGTCGACTCCCCCTTAGGAGCCGACTCTGAAACTTACTTGAGTCGTCTCTAACCTTGGCACGCACCTAAAAATCATGCTATAATCGTGCCAAATGAGGGAAAAACACTAAAGTAGGATCTGATTTGATGATTATTGAAAAGAAACTCTATTTTAACCACAATCTAGTCATCAAAATCAATGAATCTAGTGGAAACCACCACTAGGATGGATCAATCACTCCTAATTCCCTCCTAAGCACACTAAACCTCTCTTCACTTAGGGGTTTTGTAAAAATGTCTGCTAATTGATTATCAGTACAAACAAATTGGAGTGTCACATCACCATTCAATACATGGTCTCTTATGAAGTGATGTCTTATCTCAATGTGTTTAGTTCTTGAATGTTGAATTGGATTTTTAGTTAGATTAATGGCACTTGTATTATCACAATTAATGGGAATTTTATCTTGTTTAATGCCATAATCTTCTAATTGTTGTTTAATCCACAAGATTTGAGCACAACAACTCCCGGCTGCAACATATTCAGCTTCAGCAGTAGATAATGCAACCGAGTTTTGTTTCTTGCTAAACCATGAGATAAGATTTTCTCCTAGAAATTGACACGACCCACTGGTACTTTTTCTATCAAGCTTACATCCAGCGAAGTCTGTGTATCCTATTAAGTTTAGGCTAGATTCTTTAGAGTACCATAGCCCTATGTTCTTAGTTCCTATTAAGTATTTAAAAATTCTCTTAACTGCAGCTAGATGTGATTCTTTAGGATTAGCCTGATATCTAGCACACATGCAAATACTAAACATAATATCAGGTCTACTTGCAGTAAGATACAATAAGGATCCTATCATACCTCTATAAAGTTTTTGATCTACAGATTTACCTGATTCATCTTGATCTAATTTGCATGATGAGCTCATGGGGGTGCTGATTGACTTGTTTCCCTCCATATCAAACTTCTTGAGCATCTCCTTGATATACTTGGCTTGATTGATGAAGATGCCTCCTTCAGACTGTTTGATTTGAAGCCCGAGAAAGTAGTTCAGCTCTCCCATCATGCTCATCTCAAACTCACTCTGCATCAAATCAGCAAATTCTTCGCAGAGGCGATTGTTAGTAGCACCGAAAATGATATCATCAACATAAATCTGTACTAATAACATATCTTTGTTTTGCTTTTTCAGAAATAGGGTTGTATCTACATTTCCCCTAGAGAATTCATGTTCTAATAGGAATTTGCTAAGTCTCTCATATCATGCTCTAGGTGCTTGTTTTAAACCATAAAGTGCTTTGTTCAGTTTATATACATGATTAGGGTATTGATGATTTTCAAAACCAGGAGGTTGTTCTACATATACCTCCTCATTAATATACCCATTTAAAAATGCACTTTTTACATCCATTTGAAAAAGTTTGAAGTCCTTAGAGCATGCATATGCTAATAATAGTCTAATAGCCTCAAGTCTAGCTACAGGGGCAAAGGTTTCATCAAAATCTATACCTTCTTCTTGATTATAACCCTTTACTACTAGTCTAGCCTTATTCCTTATAACAATTCCATTTTCATCAAGTTTATTTTTATAAATCCATTTCGTGCCTATAATAGGATATTCAGAAGGTCTCTCTATTAGATTCCATACCTTGTTTCTAGTAAATTGGTTTAATTCTTCTTGCATTGCATTTATCCAATTTACATCATTTTCGGCCTCTTCTATGTGTTTGGGCTCAAAGTGTGAGACAAAAGCTAGATGGTTATTTAAATTTCTAAGGAATGCTCTAGTCCTAACCGGTTGAGATGGATCATCTAGAATTAGTTCCTTAGGATGCCCGTGAGCATACCTCCAAGCTTTAGTTAGCCCATGATCCATAATAGCCTCTTGGCTTGATGATGCTCCTTCACTCAACTTTTGATTATCATCTTGTAATGCCATCTCATCTATCTTTTCTTCAAGAATTTCAACATCATCATCAAAATTAACTTTCTTACTAGAGGAGATGTCACTAGAGTCATCAAATACAATATGTATAGATTCTTCTATAACTAAGGTTCTTTTATTAAAGACTCTATAGGCTTTACTAGTTGTAGAGTAACCTAAGAATATTCCTTCATCCGATTTAGAGTCAAATTTACCTAGATTATCTTTTCCATTATTATGAACAAAACACCTACATCCAAAAACATGAAAGTAATTAACTTTTGGTTTTCTATTTTTCCAAAGTTCATAAGGTGTTTTCTTTATGATGGGTCTTAATAAAACTCTATTTAATATATGGCAAGAAGTATTAATAGCTTCTCCCCAAAAGTACTTAGGGAGGTTACTTTCACATAACATAGTTCTAGCCATTTCCTCTAGAGTCCTATTTTTTCTTTCCACAACTCCATTTTGTTGTGGTGTCCTAGGTGCAGAAAAATTATGGGTTATCCCTTTTTTACTACAAAATTCCTCAAATGACTCATTTTCGAATTCAGTTCCATGGTCACTTCTAATGGCTATGACTGAAGACTCTCTAGCATTTGTTACTTCCTTATGGAACTTCTTAAAAACAGAAAATGCTTGATCCTTATGTGCTAGGAACACGACCCATGTGTACCTAGAGTAATCATCTACAATAACTAGACCATATTTATTTCCACCTAGGCTTGTTGTTCTAGTTGGTCCGAATAGGTCCATGTGTAATAATTCTAGAGGCCTAGAGGTAGAGACACATTTTATGGATTTAAATGAGTTCCTAGATTGTTTGCCAAATTGACATGCTTCACATATTTTGTTCTTTTCAAATTTTAATTTTGGCAAACCTATCACGGAATCTCTTTTAACTAGTTTAGTTATTGTGTCCATGCTTGCATGACCTAACTTACGGTGCCATAACCAACTAGCATCATTATCTTTAGTTTCATTAACAACTAAACATTGGTTATGTTTTGCAAGATCTTCTAGGTCAACAACATATACATTTCCACGTCTAATCCCTTTAAAAACTAAACTATTGTCATTAGGATTTGTTATAATGCATAGTGATGGTTTAAACATAACATCATATCCTTTATCACATAATTGACTAATGCTTAACAAGTTATGCTTAAGACCATCAACATATCTAACATTATCTATAAAAGTTGAAGGAGTGATTTGAACTTTACCAATACCAATGATGTGACCTTGGTTGTTGTCTCCAAAAGTCACAGCACCTCCCTTCTTAGCTTCAAGGGTGAAAAATTGATCCTTATCACCCGTCATGTGCCTTGAGCAGCCACTATCCAAATACCAGCAGTTTTTGTTGACCTTGGCTGCAAGACACTCCTACACAAGCAAATCATGTCAACTTAGGTACCCAAGTTTTCTTGGGTCCTTCATGGTTAGTCAAGTTGGTTCCTTTTGGAACCCATACCCTTTTAATTTTCCTTCTTGATTTACCTTTCCTAAAATTACACACATTTGCTTTATGACCTATAGTTCCACAACAAAAGCAGGTTATTTTCTTAGTTTTAGTTTCCCCAGCTTTAACAAAGAAGTTACTAAGAAGTTTTTGTTTATTTCTTGGTTTATATCCTAAACCCACTTTATTAAATACTGCTCGTTGACTATTGAGTATCATATTTAACTTTTCAGAACTATATGTAAATTTTTCAACTAAGGGTTTGTATTTGTTAAGTTCTTTAGTTAGTGTTTGATTTTCTGTTTTTAGATCATTTAGTTTGTTTGTTAGATCCTTGTTTAAGATTTGTTTATGGTTTTTAAATTCTGAAAATTCCTTAGTTAGTTTTTCATTATCTTTAGTAAAGGTATTAGTCTTTTGAGTTAAAAGTTGGTTGCTTGTCTTAAGTTCTATATTTTCTTTGGTGATTAAATCCTTATCCTTAACTAATTTATCGTATTTATGTAGGTATGATTGATTAGTTATTTTTAGTTCTTTATTCTTAAGATTTATTGCCTTATATTCTATCATTAATTCATTAAAAGCATCATAAAGTTCATCAAATGTAAAATCAAGCTGTGTTTCGGAAGTTACCTCATTTTCATTGGCCATGAAGCAGAAATTGGCCTTCTCTTCTTGTTCTTCATCCGATGATGAAGATGATGTGTCGGAGTCCGATAGGGTGGTGACAATGGCTTTCTTCTTCTTGTACTTGCTGCCCTTCTTTAGTAAGGGACACTCAGCTCTGATGTGTCCCGGCTTTTTGCACTCATAGCACCCAATCCCCTCATTTTTCCTTTCCTTACCTTTGTCCTTGCGGTAGGAATTTGAGGGGCCTCTCCTTTGATGATAAGCCTTCTTGTGGTTGATGAATTTTTTGAACTTGCGCACAAGAAGTGCCTCACCATCATCTTCCTCATGTTCTTCTCCTTCACTGCAGCTACTGCAAGATAATTCCTTGTTAGATGAAGTAGATTTCAGAGCTATTACCTTTTTCTTGTGGGAGGACTCTTCCTCGTTGTGTTGCTTCATGGTTAGCTCGTGCGTCATTAAGGATCCAAGAAGCTCCTCGAGTGGTAATTTGTTCAAGTCCTTGGCTTCTTGGATTGCCGTCACTTTAGCTTCCCACGACCTTGGTAGACACCGAAGGATTTTCCTGACAAGCTCACTGTTAGTATAGTTCTTGCCAAGACTTTTTAGGCCATTGACAATGTCAGTAAACCTAGTGAACATGCTAGTGATTGTCTCATTAGAATCCATTTTAAATAGTTCATACTTATGAACCAATATATTAATTTTGGATTCTTTAACTTGATTTGTGCCCTCATGGGTCACTTCAAGTCTATCCCAGATCTCTTTTGCAGAGTTGCAAGTAGAGACCCTATTGAATTCATTTCTGTCTAAGGCACAGTAAAACACATTCATAGCTTTAGAATTTAGTTGTGCCTTTTTCATGTCATGTTCATCCCAATTCTTTTCTAATTTGGGTACCGTGATACCCTCTACATATGTGGATGGAATGTATGGGTCATTTACTACAATGGTCCACATCTCATAGTCTTGGGCTTGGATGAATATTCTCATCCTAGCCTTCCAGTATGAGTAGTCGGATCCATTAAAGAAAGGGGGTCTTTGGGTGGACTGACCCTCAATGTGGGAAGATCCAAATGGGGTTGTCATTTTGATCTTTTAACTCTTGGGTGGAAGAGTTTAGGCTCTGATACCACTTGTTGCCCAGATAGACAACCCAAGAGGGGGGGTGAATTGGGTTTTAAAATAATTTGGGTATTTAAAACGATGTGGATAAGTAATTAAAACTAGTGTAAGTTATTTAATTAATTACTATGTGCTGTGAGTGATATGAAAGGAAGAAGAATAGAGACACGCAATCACAAACACCAAGTTTTATAGTGGTTCGGAGCTAACCCTTGCTCCTACGTCCACTCCCCAAGTCTCACTTGGGAATTCACTATAACCCCCTTGGATTACAGCCGGTTGTTTTCCAAGCTCACAACCAAACTTGTTGTTTTACGAGCTCACAACGAACTCGGTCGGTTTTCTCAGGCTCACCGACTAGAACCAACCCCGATTGTTTTTTCGGGATCACAATCGAACCCTTACACACGTTGGTTTTACACTCGGCTCACCAACCAACCTCAATCCCCTTGATTCAATCCTCCGATTGAACCAAGCAAATACAATGTGTAAATAAAAAGAAGAAACAGAAAAATATAGCTTCTCAAAAGCAGATAAAAGACAATATGAACAATAAATGAAGTTAAGAAGCCTCAAACGCTTTTAGGTTGGAGAAGAGGAATGGCTTCTTAAACTTCTGGTCTCCTCTTGAATGCAGGAGGAGAAGGCTTTTAATTGCTGGGAAGATGTAGGTGGATGCAGTAAATGCAGATCTTCCTCTTTTTCGTTGAAGAACACGTTGCAGAGCTTGAATGCTTGATTAGTTGGAGTGGAATGGTTCTTCTCTGTCTTGCTACAGTCTTCTGTGGCTATTTAAACCAACCCCCACGGAAACTAGCCGTTAGAGAGCTTTTTCTGCCCGTTCTGCACACTCTGCGCAGCCTGACAATGTGTCCGTTGGTGGGTTAGAGTCGACTCGCGCGATCAGGAGTCGACTCGGCTGTAGCGGGAGTCGACTCAAGCTTTTCCGGAGTTGACTCGGCAACTGTTCCAAATTTGAATTAAAGTTGCCTTCACGACTGGGAGTCGACTCGTCTTGACCTGGAGTCGACTCGCCAACTTCTGGAGCTGACTTGGCAATTTCGGAGTCGGCTCATCCACTGAAGTCCGTGGATCCAATTTTGAATTTGATCTACTCGAGTCGACTCGACTGTCCTGGGAGTCGACTCGAATCTCAAAGCCCGAACTCCCGATTCTCTGTCTTTTTGCTCGTCCAGTCTTGGAGTCGACTCGGCTCTCAGTTTCCGAAACTTGGTCTTCTGCCTTTTTAATGTGAAGCTGTCTTGGAGTCGACTCGAGCTGTCTGGGAGTCGACTCGAATCTCAGAGGCAGTAACTTGGTCTTCTGTCTGTTGATGGTCGCGGAGTCTTGGAGTCGACTCGCATATTGCGGGAGTCGACTCGAATCTCAGAGTCCGAAAATTGCTCTTTGACTTTTTCTTGTGTTCCTCTGAGAGTCGACTCTTACTATCCTGGAGTCGACTCGGTGAACATCGGAGTCGACTCGCGCACTTTGGGAGTCGACTCGTTGACAGGTTCTGAATTGAAGCTTTCTGTTCTTCTGTCTGTTCTCAGTCGAAGTCGACTCGTACTGATCTGGAGTCGACTCGAGCCCGTGCCAGTGAACTTGATACGCTTGGAGTCGACTCGTGATACTCAGGAGTCGACTCGAGTCTCAGACTTTGGTTCAGGCTGACTTCTTAACTTATCCAAAATACTATGAACCAAGTCTAGAGACACGTAGACAGGATTTTCACTGAAACACTTAATTGAATTCATTAGTAAACAAAAATTATACTCAAATGCTTTGAGCTCATCAAAATCAAATGGGGTTTTAATCAATCACTCCACAGAGGACGATCTGGAGAGAGTCGACCCAGTCGCACCTTGTCCCTCTCCGGAGGCCCCAGTCTTCTTCGCCGGGTTTCTAGCCCGTTTCATCGGGCTTGGGCCCTGGCCCAATGGCAGCCCGGTTGCAACGGCCTGGTCCATCTCCGCCTGGCCCATACCACCTCGAGCCGCCGGCCTTGGCACTAGCCCATCCAACCCAGCCCGCCCCAACTCCGCCTGGCCCGGCTCACCCAAAATCCCAGTAGACTCCGAGTGTAGACCAGGCCCCAACCCAAGATGAGTTACCTCAGTATCCCGCGCCACCGAGTCACCCACCACTCCCGTCTCCGGCGACCGCCGCCTGGCCACCTTAGTTGGCTTTTGCCACCCATCCGTGTCCGCGGGCGACTCCGGGGAGGTCGGCACCATGTGGGAGGGGCTCGGCACGGACTGAACAGCTGAACGCACCTGTGTTGGGTCGGCACCAGCACTCGTCGACACCGGTGGCACTCAGCATTCTCCGTCCCCTACCGATTCCAACTGGCCACTGGACTCGTGGCTAGCCTTCTCCCCCACAGTCGCTTTGGCCCCGACCCCCCACTCCCGAAAGCCGACCCCGGCGTAGCGTACCGGCATCCGCTCCCTCCATGGCCCAACCGACCACATCGGTAGTAGACCGGCGGCAGGAACTCATACTGGAAAGTCTGCTAGAGCTTCCCTTCCTTCCCCCTGATGAACACCCCCGGACGCACGGGTAATATGGCGTCCACCTCAACCTTAATCCTCGCATACCCCATGCGACGGCGATCCACCGTGAAGCCATCCGCTTCAATTGGGACACCAGCCTCCGTTGCAATCTCCCAAATGGACTCCTTACGCCAATACTCGAGTGGCAACCCCGGGAGGCGTAGCCAAACCACCACCCTATTGACCTCCTTGCTCCCAGGGACGAAATTGGGCTGCGACCTCTCCACCGCCATTAACTGACCAGCTATAATCCATGGACCCGACCCTTACCAGCGACGCCTCCCTGTCCTCCACATTCCGGAAGCGTAGGGCGAAGTACCCAGCGGCCATGGGGAAAGCTTCAACCTCGTAGTCCAACTTCCCCTTTGCTTTCATCTTCCGGGCGGCCCACTCTGCCGGGACTCTCCTTCCCAAGCTCCTCGCAATCACCGCCGTGGAGCTCCAGGCCTCCCTCTCCTTCTCCACCCACTCCGACGTCGGCTCCAACACCTTCGGGAACCTCCGCTGGACCTCCTCTAACTCCTCGGCTGGGATCTCGTGGTTGGTCCACATGGGTGGTCGGGCCGAGCCCCTAGCCACCTCTGACCAGGACCGCGAGGACCCAGCCTTCCCCGGGCTATGGCGCTTCCCAGCCATAGGCGTCTTTGATCCCTCTGTCTCCTTCCCCTTGCCTCCCCCCCCCCCCCCCAAGCTGTTTGGGGGAATACCACACCGGCAGCACAACTGTTGGCGCACCCGCTCACTACAGTCGCTCATGCGTGCTCTTGGCCCAGATTCTAGAAGTTCTGGAGTGCTTTTTTGATGTAACGGATGTTCCTCAGAATAAAAAGGTCAAGATCTCTTTTTTTTTTGAGTGAAAAAAGAGGTTGCCGGAAGGGTTAGAATTGGCAAGCCCTTCTATAATTATACACAGCAGTCAAGGGTTAGAATTGGCAAGCCCATGATCACCGAATGGAGTAAGACGGAGCAACATCTCCGACATCGTTTCCTTCCTGTGGAGCATTCACGTACGTACTCTTTTCCAAAAGTACTTGAATTTGAGACATATGGAGAATGGACTAGTGTTATTCACTACACCGAAGAGTTCTCAAACTCTCAACGCAAACATGCCAAGATGAAGAGGAGGAAACCTGGGTAGCTCACTACCTTAAAAGGTTGTGCCTCGCTATCTGTGAGAAGATGATGGGTCACACGAAGTGGCGTGTCAGCGATGCCTGTCAAAGGCATCGCATGCTGAAAGGATTTGAGGAGGCCCTCGAGCCTTTCGCCGCCCTTCAACAAATCCAAGGAGCACTAAAATGGAGGTGCATCCTAGAACCAGGGCTACAGGTCCTATCATCGATGCTTCCGATCGTCTTCCCACCACTAGCCAAGCAATGATAACTGATAAGGAGCATACATGAGAGAGGAGAAAGTTCACGAGCTCCACCACGGAGTGTTTCACAAACAATAAGAAGAAAATGGGGCACCATTTTTCAGACACCTACATCGTCATCCTACTACTGAAGTACACCTTACTGACGCAAACGAGGAGGGGGATGAAGGCAATGATGTGCTGGATGATGCCATGAACTCACAAGACAGGCTATGCATCATGAAGAACCAGAGGATCACTGCATTCAAATGGAGCCGGATGAGAATCCAAGCCTTTTGATTTGCCAAACCCGCCCCAAGGGCAAGTATGAGGATTGGTTGTGCAGCAATATCTTTCTTTAAAGATGCGCAGCAGAAGGAAGAACATTGCAATGTTATTATATATGGTGCATCATGCGAGAACGTTTTGGTTTTTTTGTTTTTTTGATAAAATGGAGGTCAGACAACCAGACATGGGAAGTGAACGTATAAAAGCCACAAGGTCAAAGATCATCACGGGATAACGTTGTCCATAAATGGTTGTCGATATACTAAACTGCTTTTTTTTCTTTTTGCTTTTTTTTTTTTTTTTTTTTTTTGAGAAGGTCGATCGATATACTAAACTTGAATGTATAAAAGCATCTATGATCTTACAAAATTACTTGACTAAAAAATTAAAAGAAATGTATCAGCTGGAAGTTGAGGACGTCGATTAGGTGTTGAATCACAAACCACAATGCTTTCTTATGTGATCATTACCGTTGATATGACCTTTACATATATTAGTCTATTTCTAGCAGAAAAAAACCCTTCTATAAATATGATTCTCCTTCATAAATTCTGATTTTAAATAGTAGAGAGTAGATGATTTTCTTCTGATCTAGAAAATCAAAGGAGAGGAAATAAGGAACAAAAGAAATTAGGAAGAAAATGAATGCTGTGTTAAATGCTCTAATATTCAGAGGATAAATGCTGGATATTCTGATAATGTTATCTGTGTCATGTTAAATTTCTGATAGCAGGATTCCATAACGTTAGCATCTTGAAAGTTTGCATCACGAAGGAAGCAACATCTGTTTCTTCGTGCTTGGTAAACTTATTTATTAGTATATACGTACATTGAAGAGTTAATTAGTTGATAAAGACATGGATATTTAATATCTTTTTTTCTTCTTTTAGATGTCAACAACGGGAGATACAAACATGCATATAGTGGAAGCACCATGTTCCAGCATTCAAACCATAGAGACAGGCGAAGATAGTAGCAAGCTATTAGGAAGTAATTTGCAATCAATGCACATGACTCTTCGGTGTTGATACAACTTAGTATTCCAAAGAGTTATTTTGTAATCCAAAGAGTCATTTTGTAATCCAAAGAGTCATTTTGTAATCCAAAGTGTCACCTTGGAAATCTCAGAAGTACTTGTATTTCAAAGAGTCATTTTAGTACTCCAAGGGCATTAAATGTTACTTAAATTGTCATTCTATATAAGAATGGCTTTAGCAAGATTGTAAGATGCAGAAAAAAACTATGAATGAAAAATATCTCTTGCTTCATTCCTAATCCTATCCCATCAACTTCACACCTTGTTCCAACAAATTTGGTATCAGAGCCTGGAAAAAAATACTTGTCAAGATGGCATCTTCATCAACTACCATGTTCTCCTACACTTCAAACCAAGTTCCCATCTTTGATGGTGAGCATTATGACTATTGGAGTAGTCAAATGCAAACCATATTCATATCCCAAGACCTTTGGGACATAGTCGAAGGTTCATATGCAGAGCCACCTCAACCACAAGAAGTTACAAAAAATTGGACAGCAGAACAACAAGGAGAGTACAAGGAGAATGTGAAGAAAGATGCATGTGCTCTTCGATACATTCAACAAGGAATAAGCAAAACCATCTATCCCAGAATTTTTGGAGCAAGAAAAGCAAAGCAAGCATGGGAAATACTCAAAGAAGGTTTCCAAGGTAATGAGAAAGTTATCTCATTAAAGTTACAATCACTGTGGAGAGATTTTGACAACATGCAAATGAAAGAAGGCCAAGGTATGCAAAGTTTTCTGACCAAAGTTACTGAAGTTGTTAATCAAATTAGAAGTCTTGGAGATACTATTGAAGATAGAAAAGTTGTTCAAAAGGTTCTTAGAAGTCTTCCTACAAATTATGATCATGTTGTCACTGCAATAGAAGAATCAAAAGATCTCTTTACCTACAGTTTTAATGAACTAATGAGTTCTTTACAAGTTCATGAGGAAAGAATGAATAGGTTTTCTACTCAACCTCTTGAGCAAGCTTTTCAAACTAAGCTCAACACCTCAGAGAAAAAGAATTTTAAACAGAAATACAAAGGAGGACCATTCCAAAAGAAGGAAAGAGGCAACTATCAAGGAGGAGCAAACCAACAACAATCAGGTGGTTTCAATCCTCGATGCCGCGTTTGCAAGAAGAACAACCATGACTCAAAAGATTGTCGATACAGATGCAATAAGTGCAAGATTCCCAACCATTCACAAAGGGACTGTTGGTACCAAAAGAAGAATGGAAATGAGGAAGCCAACTTCACTAAAAATGAAGCAGAAACTCAACAACTCTTCTCTTGCATGAATGTTCAAGAAGATTCTCAAAATGTATGGTATTTGGATAGTGGGTGTAGCAACCACATGACGGGGAACCAAAAGATCTTCATCCAACTTGACAAAAATTATTCTTCTCAAGTCATGCTCGGAGACGGCAAACTCCAAACTATTGAAGGCAAAGGATCTATTGAAGTTCTCACCAAAGGAGGTAACAAAAGGCTTATTAATGATGTTCTTTATGTGCCAAATTTATCTCATAACCTCCTAAGCGTTGGGCAACTTACTCAAAAAGGATATGCTATCAACTTCAATAACAGTAGCTGCAAAATTTTTGATAAAAAGAATAACTGTCTAGTTGCTATTGTTCCTATGAGCACAAACAAGGTGTTTCCTCTAACCATGTTATCACAAGATGTCGTATTCAAAAGTGAAGCTATTAATATGTCAACTTTATGGCATCTTCGATATGGACATTTGAATATGAAGGGGTTGCATCTACTCAAGCAAAAAAATATGGTGATTGGTCTCCCTCTCATCGAAGGAAGAAGTCAAGTATGTGAAGGCTGCATATATGGAAAAATGCACAAGCTACCATTTCCAAAGTCTTCATGGAGATCCAAAGCACCTCTTGAACTTGTTCATGCTGATATATGTGGACCCACAGCAACTCCATCACACAACAACCGAAGGTACTTCATTCTATTTGTTGATGATTATACTAGAATGATGTGGGTTTACTTCTTGCATGCCAAGTCCGAAGCCTTCTCTATGTTTCTACAATTCAAAGCACTAGTTGAGAAACAAAGTGGATTCCAAATCAAAACTCTTCGAACTGATCGAGGAGGAGAGTTTATCTACAAACCATTTATGGAGTACTGCAAACATAATGGTATCCAAAGACAACTCACAGTTCGTATGAGTCCTCAACAAAACGGAGTTGCTGAAAGAAGGAATCGCACCATTGTTGAAATGGCCCGAAGCATGTTGAAAGGAAAAGGCTTACCAAATAATTTTTGGGCTGAAGGTGTGCATACTGCTATTTACATTCTTAATATATCTCCTACAAAAGCAGTGTTTAACAAAACTCCATTTGAAGCATGGCACAAAAGAAAACCAACAGTACATCATCTTAAAGTATTTGGTTGTATTGCCTATTCTCACATTCCATCACAATACCGGGAGAAATTTGATGAAAAAGGAGAAAAACTAATATTTATTGGTTACAGTGATGAATCCAAAGGTTACAGGTTGTTCAATCCAAAAACCAAGAAGCTTGTCGTCTCAAGAGATGTAATTTTTGATGAAGCATCTAACTGGAATTGGACACAGAACTCATCTCAAATGTCAAACGCATATGAATTCATGGAGCCACAAGCTAGACAAGAAGAGCATCAACAAACTCCTTCTACACCAACATCAATTTCTTCACCAAGTTCAATTCATTCTTCTCCTTCATCACCAATACAAACTTCACCATCTATGTCACAAACTCCCTCTTCTTCATCAAGTTCAATCCATTCTCCCTCTTTTTTAGAAACCATGGATACAGATTCTTTACCAAAGAAAGTTCGATCTATGCAAGATATTTATAACACTTCTCACCTTGCTTTCTTTGGTTATGAACCTCAGAATTTTGAGGAAGCTGTTGTAAAGGAAGAATGGAAAAAGGCAATGGATGATGAGATTGCAACAATTCAAAGGAATAAAACTTGGGAGCTAGTCAACCTGCCAAAAGAGAAGGATGTGATCGGGCTAAAATGGATCTACAAAATCAAGTATAAAGAAGATGGATCTATTCAAAAGCATAAAGCTCGACTTGTCGCCAAGGGATACTCACAGCAGCCTGGCATTGATTTTACCGAAACATTTGCACCAGTTGCAAGAATGGAGACAATCCGTATTGTTCTTGCTCTTGCTGCACAACTTGAGCTTCAAGTCCTCCAACTTGACGTCAAATCTGCTTTCCTCAATGGCGAACTGAAGGAGGAGGTATACGTCAAACAACCTCAAGGCTATGAAGTGGCAGGTATGGAACACAAAGTCTATAAACTTCATAAAGCTCTATATGGCTTGAAGCAAGCTCCACGAGCTTGGAACAGCAGGATTGATAAATATTTTTGTTCAAATGGATTCCAAAGAAGCCCAAGTGAACCATCTCTTTATGTAAAGATATGTGATGCTACTAACTTTCTTGTTGCATGTATCTATGTTGATGATCTTATCTACATGGGTACTAACATGCAAGTTGTAGAAGAATTCAAGCAAAGCATGATGAAGGAATTCGAGATGACGGATCTCGGATTAATGAAGTATTTTCTTGGAATCCAAGTAAAGCAAGCCAAAGGAGAAATTTTTATCTCACAGGAGAAATACATTAAAGACATGTTACGGAAATTTCAAATGGACAAGAGCAAACCAGTTTCAACTCCAATGACATTGAATGAAAAGTTAAAACAAGATGATGATGCTGAAAAAGCTGATGCACAGCTCTATCGAAGTCTAGTTGGTTCATTAATATATCTAGCCAACACACGGCCTGACATTATTTATGCCGTGAATGTTGTTTCAAGATTTATGCAAGAACCAAGCAAACTGCATTATGCTGCTGCAAAACGCATTCTGAGATATCTTCAAGGAAGTCAAAGGCAAGGCATAAAATATATTAAAGAAGAAAATAACAATCTTGTTGGTTATTCCGATAGTGACTGGGCTGGTTCAATTGATGATAGAAAAAGCACGTCTGGCTATATTTTTTGTCTTGGTTCAAAGATGATTTCATGGAGTTCAAAGAAACAAAAATCAATTGCTTTATCTTCAGCAGAAGCAGAGTACATCGCAGCTACAGATGCTGCAGGTGAAGCAGTTTGGTTAAGAAGAGTTCTCTTGGATCTACAACAAACTCAAGTTCAACCAACTATCATTTATTGTGACAGCATGTCAGCAATTGCTTTGTCTAAAAATCCAGTCTTCCATGCAAGGTCCAAGCATATTGAACTTCGACATCATTTCATTCGGGATTTGGTAAACAAAGAAGAAATCATTTTGAAGTATGTTGGCACAAATGAGCAAGCTGCAGATTTTCTTACCAAAGCTGTCACCATAGAACAATTCAGAAAGATTAAGAATCAATTGCAAATTAAGGAGGAGTATTAGGAAGTAATTTGCAATCAATGCACATGACTCTTCGGTGTTGATACAACTTAGTATTCCAAAGAGTTATTTTGTAATCCAAAGAGTCATTTTGTAATCCAAAGAGTCATTTTGTAATCCAAAGTGTCACCTTGGAAATCTCAGAAGTACTTGTATTTCAAAGAGTCATTTTAGTACTCCAAGGGCATTAAATGTTACTTAAATTGTCATTCTATATAAGAATGGCTTTAGCAAGATTGTAAGATGCAGAAAAAAACTATGAATGAAAAATATCTCTTGCTTCATTCCTAATCCTATCCCATCAACTTCACACCTTGTTCCAACACAAGCATCCTACAAATGCTTCTTCAAAGCAGAAAGGAAAGGCAAGTGGTAAAATGATGAAAGATGCTAAAAACAAATCGGATGTTTGGGATAATTTTATTATAGTTGAAGCAGAAGAACGTGGTATGGTAAGGGCTAAATGTAATTATTGTGATGCAGATTATGCTTGTCCAAATGGTTGCAGTACTAATACCTAAGGGCTCATTTAGGAAGATGCAAGAAGTACCCATACAATGGTGTGGATAAGAAACAAAAGGATCTTAGCTTTTCAACAAACAGGACAAGTGGGAGATGGTGCTAGTAGTCTAACTATAGTGAAATTTGACAAGAGATAAATTAAAAGGACTTGCTGAGATGGTAATTATTGACGAGTTACCATTTAGGTTTGTTAAACATGAGGATTTTCATAAATTCACCACTTTTTTACAACCTTCCATCGCGTACGACTGTGGCAAGAGACTACGGAAATTTAATGAGAAGAAGAAATTGAAAAACTCTTGTATGACACATGCCAAAGAATTTGTCTTACTACAGATATGGACTTCTTTGCAAAATCTTAATTCCTTGTGTCTCACTGCATATTTTTATACATAACGATTGGAAGTTGCAGAAAAAGATTTTAAACTTTTGCCCAAATTCTAGTCATAAAGGAGAGGCTATAGGTAAGGCATTTGAGAATTTCTTACTTGAGTGGAAAATTGAGAAGATTCTCACTATTACTATTGACAATGCAAGTTCTAACAATGTTGCAATTGGGTATTTAAATAAATAAAAAAAACAGCAATAGAAAAGGAAGTGTTTTAGATGGTGATTTTCTTCATATAAGATGGTGTCTACATATTCCCAATCAAGTTATTAGTAATGGTTTAAAGGACTTGAATGATTCAATTATTAGAATCCATGAGATATGCGAAGGCTTCTCCTGCTAGGTTAGCTAAATTTAAAGTATCAAAAAAAATACAAGTAAAAGTTTGTTGTGTTCAGATGTTAGGATGCGCTGGAATTCAACTTACATGATATTGGAGGCAGCTATAAAATTTTAAAAAGCTTTTGAAAGGTTAGAAGATTAAGATTCAGGATATTTGAGTGAACTTTGGAAAAAATGGAACCCCCACTGATGTAGACTGGGAAAATGCTCGTGTCTAGCGAAATGTTTAGAAACTTGCTACGGTGCTACTTTTCACTATTCTGGTTCTCTCTATATCACTTCAAGTTCTTTTTTTCTTGAAATTGCTGAAGTTCAATTTGTCTTGCTTGAGTGGGCAAAACATGATAATCCATACTTAAGCTTATTGGCTTCGAGAATGAAAGCCAAGTTTGATAAGTATTGGGGAGATGTTGAGAAAATGAATATGTTGTTGTTTATTGCAACATTGCTTGATCCTCGATACAAATTGAAATATGTGAAAGTTGCTTTTAGCCAAATTTATGAACTAGATGTAGCTCTTACCATGACTATAGTAAAGTGGAGGAAACATTGCTACCTTTGTATTAGAATTATAGTGTTTGTGAAACTTCAAGTGTGCAATCCACTATGAAAGCTCAAAGTTCAATTGAGATGGATGTTGATCAACTGGAGCACAGTCAACATGTGTTAGTTCCATCTTAGTTTTAAAAAATTATAGAATAAGAAGATGACAACAACAAATCCAAGGTGAATCGGTACTTAGAGGATGGTTCTAAAATAGATGATGCAACATTTGAAATTTTGGGTTGGTAGAAGATGAATTACTCTTAAGTATCCAATTCTCTCTCAAATAGCAAGAGATGTGCTAGCTAGTCCTATTTATACCATTGCATCGAAGTCTGCATGTAATATTAGTGGTCATGTACTTGGCTCATTGCAGAGTTCTTTGACTCCTAAATTAGTGGAGGCACTTATATGTGCACAAGATTGGTTACAAGCTTCACCACTTTTATCTTATATTGAAGAAAGCATGGATGACCTTGAAGGAATTGAGTCAAGTAAGTTTATTGTCTATTCAAAATTTTTATGAGAATATACTTTAATTTATTGTTCAAATCATGAAAAAATAGCTTAATTTATTGTCAATTTCAGAATTTCAACTTTGGCAAGAGAATTCACTCTTTTACAAGATTGATTTCTTATTGTTTATTCCAATTAGTTTCATTTCTAAGTTTTTGACTTTGTTCATTCTTTGCAAAAATCGATCTATTTCTAGTAGTATTCATATATTTTTTTAATTATTGTTTATTCCAACACTTAAGATTCTATTTCCTTCCTTGATTTCAATGTCCAACACTTAACCTATTGATGAATGGGATATAAGGAGATGAAAATGATACAAATGGACATGGTAAATCAATCTAGTCATATTCAAGCTCTCCAATAATTTGTGGGAAGTGGCAACACTATTTGTCACATGCTTTATCGATTCTCTATTGTTGTATCATAGCAAGTTTGATATGTGTATTGTTATTTATGCTTTTGATTTCATATAGAAACCAGCAAATATCTGATTTTATTTATGAAATCATGCAGAGTGCTAGTGGTAGCTGGAGCTAGTCCTGAATCTTCTCTTGAAATTTATTTCTTTCAGTATAATAGTCTTATTACAATGTTATTGCAGTTTTCATGGCCTTTTATATGGACTTTATGACATGTCCATGAAGTTGTTTCTCAAAACAATTGAATGTCATTTATCCTTTTTGGGTAATGAGGCTTATGTTAGACTGTTTTTTTTTATTGAAGCAACACTTTCAATTCTGTATTATAGTATTATGTGACCACTCTTCATAACTTTCTCAAAAATTTGAATCAATTTTAGTCAGATGATTTATCCTATAGTTCTTAGAGTAATCTTGTGTGATGTGCTGATGTGTAGATGGAAGAGCAGAATCTGAATTGAATAAGAGGACATGTCTTACAAAAGCTGATCAGGTGACGCTTGAGAAGTTACATATTTTCAAAGCCAAAACTACTAGCAATGTTGCTCCAATGAAATTAACATCTATTTAGTTAACATTTTTATTTCAACAAAATTAAGAGCCATGTTACAGGATGTTCATTGTTGGATTTTTATTGACACCATGCAAAAGATTAGAACACAAAAATTATCAACCCAATCAAAGAAGACTAAAGCATACATTTAGAGCCCTAAGCGACAATGATGATCACCACAGCAATATCCTATGGAAGAAGAAAGCACAAAAATATGGTAGATCTTCCTTTCCATCTTCTCGTTAATGCTTATCTCGTTAATAGGATAGGTGCTCCCTAAGAACATAGAGACCTTGATGCCCTAGAGTTTCTCTACAGAAAGATATATATAGGAGTGGAATAGAGACTTTGTCCAGTTAGTAATGCTAATGGATCCACCTATTACGAAGCCCATTAACCAAATCAAGCCTACACCAATGCTCACCATACTACATAACTAAAAAAATAGAGCCCAAAATAACCATATCTAATTAATTATGGGCTCCTTAAACATTCATTCAAATGACAACTTAGCCCGTACATAATAAATCAAATTATAATCAATCCATATCAATGGAAGCCCACCTTTATGAGAAATTCCAACAACTCATTGCATTCATCCTTATAGAACAAATCATAAAAGACTTATGCAATAGGGAAAGAAACTAAAAAATATATCAACTTGCAACTGCAACATGTTTAATCTTACAACAATCAACCTACACCAACAAGCTATTTTGGTGATGAACAGTAAAAACATGCAGTTAAGTAGAGCATTCCAGGTTGTGTAATTTGACTTTCAGAAAGCCTGCCTATAATTTGACTTTCAGAAAGCCTGCCTTTTTGAACATGGTTCAAAAAAGGAAACTACAAAATTCATATCTCTTTGTTCTATGTTCCATGAGTTCGTCGAGGTGTCGTCTGTTGAAAATCTTTATTCTAAAGTATTATAAATCTATTTTATAAAATTTATTTTTTTATCTTTAATATTTAATTAATGGTTTTCTATACATACTAAATAAATAAATTAAGTTTTAATATTACCTAGCCCGAGGCGTGCTATGGAAGGCACCTCCTTTAGAGCAAATTTGTTCTGCCCAAGTGCAAACATTTGATGATAGTTTACTTTCAAGTTATAACGAACCGCTTCGTATTCTTTTTGAAGTGCACTCTTATGAGGAGAATCAGGATCGAACCTGAACTAGCCAAATCCAAATGCTTTAAAATCAACAAATTTAATTGAAGCAAGCTCTTTAACCTCTTTTATGTATACACAATCCTTTTTTTACTTGAGTTCACTCACTTAGTGTTCTCAATTCTCTTCGCTAATTTGACGTTATTCAGATGAAAGGAGATGTTGTTCTGATGGATAGAAAGTACGACTTCTTTTCTATTTATAGATATAAAAGAGTGAACATAATTATTAGATGCTTAGGTATCTTTTTGTTGAGTGCATCCCTTCATATAATCTATCTATTCATCAAATGTTGTGTCTGTTGGGATTAAGAATACATCTCTTCATTTATGAAAGTCTTCCGAAGAGTCCGTTTGTGAAGCATCCATTTGGGATGTCTTGTGAAAAGAGAAAACATCTCAACACTTTTTTTAAGATACCATATGAGAAATAATTAGAGGTATGTTTGAAGAATTTTCATAGAATTTTAAGAGAGGAGAGTTAAATAAAGATAAGAAACTAAATTTTATCTATTTAGAAAATCAAGTTATCTGGGAGTATAAGATATGGTTTTATTTTTAAGTAGGCTTATGTTTAGATAAATATCCAATATAGAATTCTAGAATCTCAAATATTTAAATTAAATATTTTAATAATAAACCAACATCGTCTTCTTTCATATCTTCCTTGCATATGATGGCAGATTTGTTCATAAAACTGCAAAATTTAATAGTAACTTTGTTCAAAAATATGAGGATCTACATGTATTTTTCTGCTTTGGATTTCTTTTGCTTTTGCTAGCAGTCACACCCTCATCTAATTATTGAATAGAACAAAGAGATTTGAAAATCCACCTAGTCGTAAAAGGGATAATATATGTTCTTTCAATCCAAATTTACTTGCCCCTGGTTTCCATTATTTCATAAAAGGTCTTTGAGAATTAGCAGAATGACACACAGAAAGATAGAGCTAAATGGTGGATAATTGTCCATTTGCTACTGACCTTAACTAGAGGACTTGTAATCAACTCCATTGGGAATGTGCTATATATGCCCCATAATGTTTTTTGTAGTAAACACTGAATGGGTGACAGGTAACCAGTTTTACAGTACTCTTTTAAGCATAGTTAGGACTTAAAATGGACAACATGCCATTTAGCCCATCTCATGAGCTGCCCATTTGATGGAAGCCCAATAGCCCACAACCTGATAAAACAAACTGAACTGAACCAGTTTTTTCAGATTGGTTTGAACTAGTTTTAGCATAAAGTCAATTTGGTTTCGGTTTCAATTTTAGAAAACTAATTTAAAGTCGATTAGTTTCAGAAATATCCCTAAACCGACCTGATTAGAACTGTGCACACCCTAGCCTGAACCACTATCTCCTATGAGTAGACCTTCATCCTGCTTCATTCCCTTAAGTCCACAGTAGAGTCTAATTGTGACTGAGCGAGCTAAGGCTTAATTTAATGGCAGGCCTCGGATCACTTTTTTTTGGGATGAACCTTCCTTGCCTTGTGCCCTATCTTTTTTTTTCTTTTCCACTCACTACTGCTTGCTGCTGGATCTCCGGTTGTGCTTGCAATGCCACCAAAATCTGCCATCTTTGGCCATGATTCTTCAACCTCTGCCAATTCCAGCGAGCTCCCTCCCTCACCCTCTTTTTTTCTCTCTAAAACAAACCCTATTTTCCTGATTTTTTAGCCACAAGAGTTTCTTTTTGGCTGACCCTATTTTTTGGTTGTTCACTATTTTCACCAGTTGTAGCCGTGGTGGCTATCACCACTGTCGGCTCTTCATCCTTGTCGCCATGCCCCACCTAACCACCTTCACCCCCCCCACCCCCCCCCCCCCCCAAGCCACTCTTCTTTCTTCTATTCCTCCTCCTCCTCCTTTTTTTGTCTTCTTCTTTTCCTTTTTCTTTTTCTCCTACCCATTCTCATGAATTTCTCTCTCCTATTTATCCTTTCTAGTTGACCAGTGGACTAGGAATGAATTCACCTCTAATTTTCTCTTTGTTTCTTTCTCTCTATCACCAATGGATCAGACCCAAACCCTTGATTGAACCCAAATTGAGTTTCTCTCTCTTCTCTTATTATCTTTTTCTCTCTCATCTTTTTTTTTTGATTGAGGGCTAACGATATTTGTTATTCTAATCAAAGCCTTCAACTCCAGAGGAACATCAGATTTAAAGATTGAGCCAAGCATCTAAGGTAACCACTATAAATCCTATTTTGGCCTTTTTGTTCTAAAATTGAAAATCCCCAATTAGATTTTAAAACTAGGAATTGATGTGATACAAAGTCTCAAAGGATGTGACAATCTTCGGATTTTAGGATGATGCGTAGAATTAAGGAAGAAGGCCTAATGAATTGAAAAATTTCTTGTAGGCTGTGATTAGTCTGATCAAAAGAATTTTTGGATCAAATTGACCTAGACTATACGTTTCTTCTACCTTTGGTTATTTTGTCATTGCATGCCATGTATTTTAAAATTAGAATTTATATTTCTTAGTTTTTGAGCCAATGATTGAAAAGAAATATTTGTAAATATTTGAACTTGGAAATTTGGAAATTATCCATGTTTATATATATTATGTATACTTGATTAAAAAGATTAACTAAAACATCATAGATCAAGTATAAAGGTTCTTATTATGTCAAGATTACAAATATGATAATTTATTTGCATAATTAAAGAATTTGAAATTAGATGATTATCCTATTTCAATACCGCATATATAGCATTTGAAATAAGATGTGAAATTTTGGTTGATACCATTTATACTATTGAAACAATTAGGCTTATTTTATGTATTAGAAAATCGGTTTGGAGTAAATATTACAAAAACTCTCTAGTCTGACTATGATTTGGATCTAGCCAATAGGACTAATAGTTGGTTGTACATCAAAAACTAGTTCCTCCTGGGCCTAGCTAGTGGAGGTTGATCGTTGGCGCACATTGATGGATGACATGTTCTATTCTCAAGGCTAGCATCTTTGCCTTCTCGCAGAAAAAATCATGGTCATTGATTTCAAAGCTAGTTCACTTCCGAGTCTAACTAGTCTGGACCGATCACTGGCACAAACTGATGAACACCATATTCTATATTTAGGGGCTAGTCTTTTTCAGATCTTGTCACAGGGCTTATCGTGGTCGTAATCATCAAAGACTGAGAAAGAGTTTATTAATTATCAATATTGATTTGAAAAAATCATTGATCAAAAGCATGGCATATTTTGGAAAGTAATTTATATTGATAGATGCAATCAAAAGTAACCTATTTCTTGAATTGTTAAATTATTTATATTTGGAAAAGTTATCTAGTATACTTGATCCAACTAGAGGTATTAGTAATTTATTGATCCTATATAACTCGCTGTCTCTTTTCTATTTTTTTCCAGATGTAGAGGATTAGATGGGATTGAGCTGGTTGAGCGGAAAAGATATAGGACTTAAATGATTAGTTGTTGGTACTTCTAAACAAATAATTAGATAAAGTATTTGTATAAATTTTTCTTAATATCTAAGATTGTAAAAATGTTTTTTTCTTTATTATTTTAGAATTTTAATTGCTTCTTAAGACTATAGCTTGAGTATTTGGAGGATATATATAAAAGGTAGATCTTGCATGTCCTGTAGGATTAAATCTATAGATGTGCAGTTCTCTACCACATGCTTGGCTCGGGTTATTGGGCCGGGGCATGACATTAGCATATATAGTGTCAAAGTCAGTGGATTAGGAATTAAAATTAGAGAAACTAGATCGATTGATTCAACTAAGCATATATGATTAGGTTTAATTGAGAGAATAATTGATCAGTTGAAGATGTGATTGACCAATATTTGGCTAACTGAAGTAAGGAAAGAGAGTAAAAAGAAAATCTACCATAAATAAGGAGATTTTGATTTAGTAGCATGATCCTTATTGATTTTAGGCTTAAGAGTTTAAAAGTGGATGCCCGAGGATGTCTACAATTGAGATGCTCTTCTATTTGGAGGTTAATTCCGAAAAAAGACGGAATTTTATGGTGGATTGATTCGGGAAGGGAGGTTGATTTATTTAAGCATACTTGGCTGTCCTCTATACCATTTAATAAAGTGCCAGTCACCTGCGAATGTGGACGAATACCAGGAGGGATTAAAGTTTCAGATATATTGATTGAGCAAAGGCTATGGGAGGATGTTTAGAAGCTAGCTTCTATTTTTCCACCAGAGCTGGTTTATGATATCTGCAACATCAATCTATGTAAGGGATTATGAGCTGATCATTCGGTAAGGGGTTTGAACAAAACTGTCAAGATCAATGTTAAAAGAAATTCAGAAGCACGTATCTACAAAGTCGCTTGGCTCTTTTGGATATGGAAAGCTTCCACATTCTTCCTCATGTGAGAATTTTTGGGTGGCAATTTCAGTGGAGAAGAATCCCGTATAAGGTCACTTTATATTCTGTGTGTTAAGTTGGTCCTACCTATATTTTCTGTGATCTGTGCAATGAGTTGGGATGAATATTTATTACACGATGGTCCACTGGGCTTCTGCTGGAAACTTGACGCATTAGCAGTTACTCCCAAACTTGAACTGAAGCGGCCGTCAGTCGCTGAATTGCTTGATACATTTGCTGGGATGAATCTCAAAGAGGAAGACAACATGGATTATGTCCGCTGGATGGCTTCTTTGGTCTGTTAGGAATGAGAGATTGTTCCAATCGAAGGTGTCCTCAAACTAAGTTCTTGTCGGGAAAGCAACGTTCCCAGCTGATGTGTTCTTCTCTGCTCAATCCAAGTTTCCTTTCACCACGATAGGTAGGCATTCCCCTTCTCCAATTTCAGTCAGGTAGCTACTCCCTCCCCTAGGAGTGTTTTAAAGTGAGCTTTGGCAGTTCAGTGAAAACCTTATCTGCTGGTGCCGTATTCCTTAAAAGGGATGTTAACGGTAAACTGATTCAAGCTTCTGCAAGAAGACTCATCAAATGTTCGGTTCGTGAAGCTTAATTGAATGTGACCTGGTGGGGTATATATCCACTGCAGTGTAAGTATCAGGCTACCAAACTATGACTCGAAGGGGATTCAAACGCAGTCTTACAGTGGATTAATGATTCTAAATCTTCATCCGGACTATTTTACCACTCTCTATTTGGAGACCTATATAGCAATTCAAGATAGTGCATCTTGCTTTCAAAGCTTCACATATATTTTGTCAGGGCAACCAATCAGCTGATTGGTTAGCAAATGAAGGCCCTAAATGAGACTTGGACTGCCTTGAAGAAGATATACTTTTCTTGCATTCTAAATGAATTTTACCACCCTACCCACGTACCCCCGCCCCCCCCCCCCCCCCCCCCCCCAAAAAAAAAAAGAAATCCATGGTTAGGCATGCATAAGTCTTTAATTTTCAATTATGTTATGCATTGATTTCACATAAAATTGGGGCAAGTAAGATTTTGCTAGTAAACTACATATTCTTGTTCCACCAAATGACATAATAGATAAACTCCAAAGGCATATTTTAATAATCCTGCAGGATCCAGGTCTATTGGTCCGCCTACCTCGTAGTCTTTTAAGGGCTCATTAAAAAATTCTAACCTAAATCCCGGTCTGTGAACTCGTTGGTCTTTGAAAGAAAAAATTTTTTATAGAGATCCATTTTTTCCTCCCATAAAATTTGGGTTCGAGGGTGTTAAGTTGATATGGGTCACAACCAAATAAGCTACCCAATCTATGAATTCAGCCAAAAGATAACCCTATCCTATAGAATTTTTCTAACAAACCCTAAATCTTAAATTGAGATTACTTCGATATTGAATGAGGAGTAAGAGTAATCCACCTACAAGCCTATGATAATCTTACCAAGTGGCCATATAGGGATTTAGGCATATTTCAATAATGAAGGTTTATGCTTTCGGCTATATGACATCAATAAGCAACTCCTGAACAAATATTAAATAAAACAACACATAATCGCCAACAATTATCAACGATGGACTAATTCAACTAAATGCTTACTACTAATAATGACATCCAAAACCAACCCATCATTCCTAGGAGAACTTTTGCTCTAGTTACCAAGTAACTATGACAATGAGACTTAAGATCCCTATAGTTCTTCATGTCATCACATAACACCCATGGAATATCATATTTCATGAGAAGTTTATCATTATATCATAGCTCTCAGAATAATAATCGGATCAGGCCATTGAAGTTGATTTATGAAGCATAAATAAATAGCAGTCCTTGCCCATATATGTGATGCCAAAGAAAAGTCCTACAGAGGACGAACTCATTCACCTCAACTGCAGGGGGGCTAAAAACGGCCACTATCGTAAGCTTTTTTTTGTGCGGTTTGTGGGCTCATCTGGGCTAACATGAGAAGGACAAAGATCAAGTGGGCATTTTGGGAACACAAATTGGAGAAGGTCAAACGGATCTAACTTGTCTTCGAACTGAGACGAAGTGAAGTGGACGAGTCAACTTCTTTCCATTTTCAGTCCCCATCCCTGTCCCCCGATCTAATATCAATTTATCCCCCCTCCTGAAACCCCTCCAAGAACTCTCATGGCTATATCATTCTTTTCGACACCTGGCCTACAATAATATATTTTTAAAAAGGACTGAGTTAGAAAAAATAGAGCTGTCTTTGTCAGGGCGTCCGTACGAAGTTCTAATAACTCGTCCTTTATGGCCGTCGGACGGAGGTTTGGTGGCGAAAGTCGGATCGCAATCAATGGCGGAGTCTCTTCCCATCATGCCCCCGGATATCTTTTTCGTGCCCGGAACGCCCCTGGGCGGAGCTGGTCGTCGCCGTTAAGGTGGACCTAACGGAGGCGGGGCGGCGACCGTCACGCCGGCCGGGGTTGACGTCGACGCGTGTCGGCTTGACTGACGCGTTCCGCGTTCTGGATGATCTGGACAGCACGTGCAGCTCACCTGCGCCTGTTTGACGCAGTTCTTTAATAACGTCGATGCGCCTGAAATAACGGACCCGTTCCGAAACTTTGAGGGTACTGCTGTAACGGAAATAATTAACAGCAATGTTTCCGTTCATTAATGTTTTTTGGGCCCAATTGAATAGTTGCTATAAGAAACAACATTTCTATAATGTTGTTAGTACCATTTTAAAGGATTCTAACAGCGAACACAACTGAATGTACTACAAAGCTTACTGGATTATCAGACACAATTTAGTGGCTAATGTCCTAACAGAAGGAGAGTTATATCTGTTTGCTGTTATAATGGATTATTCACCTAGGCTACACTTAGCTAAATAAATAATTATTTTAACTATTAATTATATAAAAAAATTACTTCTCAAGTGGCATAAAATTTTGATTTGAGCAATAATTGTTTTATTTGATTATAAATGAATAATCAATAATCGACACATTTCTTCATATTTAGAGGTTGGCTTCAATTAGATTATCTTTTAACAGATATAATGCAATAACCCTCCTCTCGCGAAATGTTGTCTTAAACCACAATATGGATGCTTGATTATTATTTTTTGTTTTGGGGATGAAAATAATCATGATAATAATAGCATAGTAATATAAGTTGATTTCATCACCGATTATATTTAATAAATTATTTTTTAGTAATATAAATATTTATAAATTTTAAAAAATATATTAAAAAGCAACTATTATGTTTTTTACATAGAAGAGCAGCAATTATTCAATAGTTGATTACATGCAAGAGACTTAATAAGAATTAAAATATTTTAAAAATCCAAACTAAATTATAGCGCGAGAGAGAGTAAGGGAGAAAAAGAGAGGGGCGTAGGGGAGGGAGAGGCATGGGGTGATTATGTTTCCTTTTTTTTGTTTCTTTCTCCGTCCGGTGAGGAATTGAGAGGAGAGAGAGAGGAGAGAGGAGACGAGGGGAGAGAGAGAGGAGGGCGTGGCCCTCTATTAATTCAGGGGGTGAATCCGCCCGTTTTGTTGCCGATATTTCCGACGCCCCCAGTTCCCCCTCCCCCCGGCGGTTTCCGAATTCGTCTCCATGCTCTCGCCCCCTGTAGAAAGCTCGCTGATATGAAGTCTTAGAGGGTGGGAGTAGAAGAGTTTTTCTATAGGTGTGTGTGGGTGTGTGTGTGCGCGCGTGAGAGAGAGAGAGAGAGCGTAGCTGGAAGAGAGGAAAATGGATTCCGGGGACGACCCAGATGCCTCAGATGGGCAGAGGAAGAAGAAGCGTTACCACCGTCACACCCCTCGCCAGATTCAGCAGCTCGAAGCGTATACTCTGTTCTTTTCTGGTTCCCCCTGTCCTACTTCTTCCCAAAGATTGGATTTTGATGGCTTTTTCGTGTTGTTTTGGTGGAATTTAGGATGTTCAAGGAGTGCCCACATCCAGACGAGAAGCAGAGAATGCAGTTGAGCAGAGATTTGGCGCTGGAGCCTCGGCAGATCAAGTTCTGGTTCCAGAACAGGAGGACCCAGATGAAGGCAAGCCTTCTCTTCCCCTCCCCCCCTTCTTTCTTCCCTTCTTTGGGCCCTTTTCGTGCGGAACGGAGTGTGGTGGGTCGAGAGAAACCAAAAAGGAGGCACCTTTGGGTGGTTTCGCTGATCACCTGCGGTGGTTTGGCAGGCCCAGCACGAGAGGGCCGACAACTGCGCCCTCCGCGCGGAGAACGACAAGATCCGCTGCGAGAACATCGCCATGAGGGAGGCGCTCAAAAACGTCATCTGCCCCACCTGCGGCGGGCCGCCGGTCACCGAGGACTCCTACTTCGACGAGCAAAAGCTCCGGCTGGAGAACGCCCGGCTGAAAGAAGAGGTACCCACCACTCCTAGTCCTTTTCCTCTTCCAATTAATTGCTTGCTGTTAACCGTCCACCATGCCGTAGAATTAACGTGATGGTGATGTTTCCAGCAATCGAATTTCTGTTCGTTCGAAGCCACCTTTAGAATTAGGATGACCATTGTTTCCACTGTTCAAAGATGTTGATAAAGGAAGAAGAAGTTGTATTTCCTGTTAACATGATTCAATTTTGCTCTTTTGGTTAATTGATGTGTTTGCAGCTGGACCGGGTTTCGAGCATGGCATCCAAGTATCTGGGCAGGCCAGTTACACAACTTCCCCCAGTGCAGCCAGTGCCCATTTCTTCATTAGATTTATCGGTCGGGGGTTTCGGTAACCTGGCGCTTGGCCCTTCACTTGACCTTGATCTCCTTACTGGGAGTTCTTCTGCGTTGCCTTTTCCATTTTCGACCGCAGTGTCCGATATCGAGAAGCCTATTATGGCAGACATGGCTACCAATGCAATGGAAGAGCTGATCAGGCTAGTGCAGACCGATGAACCCCTGTGGACGAAGCCTGGAGGTGATGGGAGGGAGATTCTCAATCTCGAAACGTATGATAGGATCTTCCCAAAGCTTAGGCACCAGTTCAAGAGTCCGGATATCCGCACCGAGGCCTCGAGGGACTCCGGACTGGTGTTCATGAATGCTGTAGCATTGGTTGATTTGTTTATGGATTCAGTAAGTCTCTATGCTTAGTTAATTATACTCATGGCCTTTTAATTATGGTGTTTGGAGTAAGAGAGTTTCGTTCTCGTTGCAGAGCAAGTGGGCAGAGTTTTTTCCTACCATTGTTTCCAAGGCTAGAACCTTAGAAGTCCTTGCTGGTGGAATGGCAGGAAGTAGGAGCGGATCTCTGCTTCTGGTATAACTGCTTGTCTGAATACATATTCTTTTGCTTGTAATCCTTTGCATGTTTTTTGGTGGCACTGATCTTATTTGAATACTATACAGATGTATGAAGAGATACAGGTTCTTTCGCCGGTCGTGCCCACACGTGAGTTCTATTTCCTGCGATATTGTCAGCAAATGGAGCAGGGCTTATGGGCCATAGCTGATGTCTCGGTAGACTTATCCAGGGAGAATCAATTCGTGCCTCCTTTCGGATCGCGGAGGCTTCCTTCTGGCTGCTTAATTCAGGATATGCCCAGTGGCTACTCCAAGGTGATTGTGCATGCAATTAGTTTTTTATCTGCTGGATTTGTGTCAACTCTTTGTTCATGGAGAAATAAGTGGCAAATTTTGATTCAGGTGACTTGGGTGGAGCACATGGAAATCGAAGAAAAGACTCCTGTTCACCGGCTCTACAGGGATCTCGTGAGCAGTGGGGCGGCATTCGGAGCGCGGCGATGGCTCGCCACTCTACAGAGAATGTGTGAAAGATTTGCATGTCTAATGGCCGCTGGGACTTCCTCGAGGGACCTTGGAGGAGGTAATGCATTAATGATCTTTATATTTTTGGAAGCTAAGAACATCGGTGTGATGCTGAATTCAAAAAAATGCCTTCAGTGATTCCCTCGCCCGAAGGCAAGCGGAGCATGATGAAGCTATCCCAGAGGATGATTAACAATTTCTGCTATAGTTTAAGTGCGTCCACCGGAAACCGATGGACGACGCTCTCAGGACTGAATGATGTAGGAGTTCGAGTCACAGTTCACAAGAGCACAAATCCTGGCCAGCCCAATGGCGTCGTCCTCAGCGCAGCAACCTCTATATGGCTGCCGATATCGTCCGAGAGGGTCTTCAGTTTCTTCAAAGATGAACGCACTCGAGCTCAGGTACTTATCTGGAACCATTAGATCAGTTTACTGTTTATGCTCATAATCTTAAGCCCACAGCTTGGAACCTTTACGACTGATATTTGCGCGTGTTCTTCAGTGGGATGTTCTGTCGAGTGGCAATTCAGTTCAAGAGGTTGCCTGCGTGATAAATGGTTCGCATCCAGGGAACTGTATCTCTCTCCTTCGTGTAAGTTTCATGATTGGATTCTTGTTTACTAGTTGATCGTTTTTCCATGGTTGTGGTCAGTTTCTTATATTTCGGGTGTGATGATATGGTGAACAAACAAAACAGGCTCTCAATGCCAGCCAGAACAACATGCTGATACTCCAGGAGAGCTGCACTGATGCCTCGGGCTCGCTTGTAATCTATGCCCCCATCGACCTCCCGTCTATCAACATTGTGATGAGCGGCGAGGACCCATCTTACATTCCTCTCTTGCCATCAGGGTTCACCATATTGCCCGACGGCCGTGCCGGTGGAGGTGGAGGGGCTACGACGAGCTCAAACCCAATGGGGAGGCTCCTCAGGCTCGCTGATCACAGTGGCATTTCAGATCCTTGTAAGCAGCCTTCCTTCTGCGAAGCTCAACGTAGAGTCGGTGACAACAGTCAATAATCTCATTAGCACGACTGTGCAGCAAATAAAGGCTGCCTTGAATTGCACCAGTGGCTGATGGTCTGAAGAGGCTTCAGAAGCTCTCCCCCACAACCCCCCCACCACCACCCTTAACTGCAACATACCAGATGGGCTCAGAGGGCTTTTGATGTGGGCATTCAAGAGGAGGTTTAATTGGGGCTCTCTTTTGGTTGGTTGGGGCCTTGAATGCTCTCATCAAGAGCTGGAACTGGAGCTGGAACTGCAGCTGATGCTGATGCCAGTCTCATAACAACTTCAAAGATTTTTACAAGGAGTCAAGTCATATTTACATTTAGGAAGCCTTTAAAGAGGGAGTCAAGAACGCACCATACTTGTCTCTTTCCTTGCTGTCATAACTCCTTAGCTTTGAGGCTTTTTTCTTTTGAATTTTGTTTGTTCTTTTCCCTTATCCCTTTTCTCATTCTCACTCTAACGCCATGCAGCAAGGGTAAAGTGGTTCGGGTATTGACTTCTGTCCATTAATATTCACTCATGAACATTTTGGAGATAAGAGCTCCCAAAGTGCAAGCAAGTGTTTAATTTTATTCTCATTATTGGTTTGCTAACACATAGCTTTAAACATGGTAATGAAGAACTGAGTTACCAATATGTTGCAGTCAGAATTCGAGTTGGAGCAGCGCTTTAATTATACTAGCAGTAGAAGCCATTCGATTTGCATCGGTAGTATTCATTCACTTGAGATCAGACATCAGAAAACTCAAATTTATTTTGTGTGGTTGATTAATTAAGTGAAGCAAAAAAAGTTTGTCTAGTTTTAGTTGTATACTTTGTTGATGCTGCATGAATATTCAATTAAGGTTGGAGTATGCTAGATTTGCTTTGTTTCATATATTCTTGTTCATATGCTAATAAATGGATATATAACTTTGAACATCAAAATTGTTGAACTTGGAATTTAAGGATGTTGCTCCCTATATTTCAACAATGGATAAGGGTCACCAATTGTTGGCTATCTTCTGCTTCGCTAGAAAGCTAGTAGATGAGGGGCCCACCAGTTGCATGCTTTAAGATAGGGCATATAATTGACTTCACTTTATTTTGGGTTGGTGATACCAGCTCCTATATTAGGCAGAATTAAAAGGTCTGCTAGCTTTAGTTATGTGCTTGGTTATTGCTACTCGTGGTAGTTGGATATTCTGGCAATGGTGTCACTCTCGCTGTGCAATCTCATTGCTGCTTTGAAGTTTCTGGCCCCTCTTCCATTTAAAGCCCATGCATTGCTGCCATAAATTTTCAAAACCGAGTACAGATCAATTACTTCTGAATAAGTTGGGCACTTCAGTGTTATTTTTGTTGCTGCCATCATTGTCATCACTGCACATAATATATCTCTAAGTCAGCATTTACATAATAAAAGTAACAACAGAAATTATGTCTGCATTATCACCAGAAGGGCTTTATTTCAAATTAATTACCTGTGGTCATGTTTGAGGAATCCTTTTCTCATTCTTCATACTGATGTGATGATGGCCTTTTTTAATGCATGATTCTTCAATTCTTCTTTACTTCCACCTGTTTAAATTCTTTAATGGATAACATAAATTGTTTTTTTTTTTTTTTTGAAAAATTTTTGATGGAAATACTTTTCAAACAAAAACTTTAGGTAGCACTACAATAGAAGAAAGCTATGAAAACATTTACATGCCGACGCTAGGTAGAAGCGTTGGTAATTTTGACTCTACGCCAAAATTTGCTGACGCTTCTTAGTAACAACGGTTGATATGAAACTACGAGTAAGCGTCGTACAAAGCATGAAGCTTATTAGCGTCGTCGGAGGCCAAATGTAACATGAGGAAAGGAATTAGATGACGCTTAAAAGCATCGTCGGAGTCCAAACTGAGCTGACCCAAGGACGACGCTTATAAGTGTCATAAGGCAGCCCTAAGAGGATGCTTATAAACATTGTCGGAGGCCGGAAGCTAAGACGACGCTTATAAGCATCGTCGGAAGCCACCTCCCCACTTAACCAGTGCCCGATCGTTTTGTAGCCCTCATTTTCTAAGCCTTCGGCCTCTTTTCCTCCTCTTCGGCGCCCAGCTACCAAACCCAATCGATCTCCTCTTCGGAGCCCTAGCCCGTTCGATCTCCTCCTCCCTCCTCTTCAGCGTAAGCTTAGCCTCTGTCCGAGGTGTTTTCTCCTCCTCCGCCCAAAGTAGACCGACGCTTAAAAGTGTCGGTAAAAATTCGCATTTTGTTGATGCTTTCAATAAGCGTTGGCAACAAATATTTCTACTCTACACCTACCGACGATTTTGCAAACGCTTATTAGAGCGTCGGCACATAAATTACCGATACTTATAAGCATCAGTAAAGATAAGTTTTTTTGTAGTGTAGAAGCTTCTAGCTTATTATATAGTTAAGTAGAAATAGTGTTAGGCAGGTGCAATGCACATTAAAAGAGAATAATTGGCTGGGGACTATGTGGGAAAGCATTAGTAGATATAATCACATTAAGGAGTTGGTGAAATCCTCTAATTTCTCCCAATAAGCAAAAAGCTAACTAATTTGGAATCCTTTCCTTGAAGAAGAGGGCATGTGAGAGTCTCATAAATAGAGATATGGTGGGGCTTTGGCGTGGATGGAAGCTCAACAACCATGGATGAAGGATGAAAAAATTCATGTTGCCAAAGATGTGCTTAGTGCATCCACCTTACATCGTTCTACTTTTGGTTATTTGCTGTAAAAATGCTAGCAATTGGTTATCCAAAAAATAAAAAACAGTGCTTGCAATTAATATATGCAATGCACATAAATGGTTATATTGTAGGAAATTTCATGTCTATTCATACATCTTGTATTTATGGACTTTTTTTGTCTTTGTTGATATAGAAGGGCGTCATAAGGTGAATACTTGTTAAAAAATGAAGTACATCTATCATAGAATTTATGGATAATTAGCTTGCAAGGCCAACCAAACTAGTGCCGGACATGAATATGGGGATGAGAGGAAATATGGTAGTGTTGATCTCCTACCTAATTAATGTTTGTGTTTTCTACATATATACGCCCCTCCTAATTTGGGGTATTGCACATTTTATCCTTCAAAAATTACTATTAACATATATATACTCTAAATTCATCTTGTTTTTGCAATACTACATATCTTGTTAAATTTTGGGTTCATAGTGTTAAAATATATATTTTAAACATGAAAGAACACTAATAATTTTTTGCATTAGTATCCTTGAAAAAAATTGTAACTTTCAATTTGTATTGTAAAAAGTTATTTTGACTATTTTTTCATGGATATTGATGTGAAAGGGTATAAGTTGTTTTTATATTTAAAATATGTATTTGTAGATATCATCAATAGAATGGGTATTGTTACAAAAACAAGATGAATTGAAGATAGCATATATATGTATGTATGCATATGCAAATAGTGATTTTTAAAGGTAAATATGCAATACACTTTATTTGCAGGAATATATATGCAAAACCCTTTAAAGTTTCATTTCAGATATACACCTCTATTAATGCGTGGTATGATTCTTATCTTCCACAAAAGATAACAAAAATAAAAGTAAGTGGATGTGAATATTGAAGTGTGTAAAAAGTATGCTTGAAGGAGTTTTGGGGACTGGATAATGTTAGAGATCTTTTTAGTTATCTTATGGGACATATGGACTGGTTCAAGGATCATGCATTTTAATATTAGGAGATGTATTAGAGGTATGTTCCATTATGTGCATGTTGTTCTGGTAAATCATCATTCCATGGCAACCCTTTTTTTCTCTGTTATTTACTGAACCATTTTATCTCTTTATGAAACAAACAAGATTTGGATTTTCCTTCTTTTTTCTTTTTTTTTGACCATTGTACGTCAGGCTACATTCTCTTGGGCCTACAGGCTTGTAGACCAAAAATACAAAGGTGAACATGCCAAGCCTAATAGTCCCATGAGAATTGGCGAAGTATCTATTTCATGCCTACTGTTCTTTAGGGTACAGACTTCAATTTATGGAAGTGGAGATCAATAAATCTTAGGACCTTTGGAGATTCATGTGTTCACCTACCATGGAGCTTCACTAACCATAGAAATGTGAAAAGGTCATGAAATGTTTGAAGTGGGTCTCTACCTACAAATTTGACCTAAAGTGGTCGGAGACATGGACCTAATAAGGCGGGCACGTCAGGTCAAATTTTGCACTTGCTCCAAATTCAATCTAATCATTAAACCATTCAACCTTTGAATGGACTAGTCTGGAAAATAAATCCACTAAATCGAATCCAAGCCTGAATCAGCAGAATTTTTTAAACTGAATGTAACAAGGGTTGAGATGGATTGGGTTAAATTGGTTGGAACCCATTTTCGACCTTATCTAGTAGAATAGTATATAGTACATAATTCTGATAAAGTTTAGACCAGGAGTTTATAACCTAGATTAAGATATATGAGTTTCAACAGATTTTGGTTGCATGCTTGAAATCAAACATATATCCAATGAGAGCATGAATTTTCTTTTCCTTCGTTTTCGAAACTAGGAAGGACAATTCCCTATCCATTATTTGCACTATCACTGCTCGTTCTGCAATGGCATAAGTATGATCAGGAATGAAGTGAGAGCCCATGTCTTTTAGAATCGAACCCTCGTCTTTTGTCTAAAATGGCAAAAAGTTCTACTACCAAGTATCCTAGCAAGGAAAATATAAACTTACTATAGGGCCCAATTTTGGTACCACACACCATATGAATAAAAAAAAAGAGATCATTTGATTAACAGGGCCTACCGAATAAATAGGCAAGTTCATCGGATTGGAACATTTTGACTTAAACCCATGTCGACGCATCTTAGCTGACCTGGATTTTGGGTTGGGTCCATATTTCTTCAACCAGGTCAATTATGGGTTCAATCACGTGAATGGTTGAGCTCCAACTACGTCTTATGTGTTCAAGATGTAGGGTGCATGGGTCCATACTAATATACTATTCAGATCCGGACGTGACGCATGTGGGAAGACGTTAAGCTTGCATTTAAATCTGTAACCTTTTGGAGCTGAGGTGGCATATAGGTTGTTGGGAACGTCCTTAAAGTTGGAAGAGAATTTGTTCGTAGTAAATGGATGATTTGTCACTAATAAATGAGAGCATTTATTAGCGTAAGACTCCAGTTCCAGCACTCTTCGTCTTCTTCTTCTCTCGTTTAGTTCTCTTTCTTCTTGTCGTTCTTCTCTGCATGTTTGTGTGAGCCTGAAACTCCTACCAAAAAGTAAGAGTTATAAGGCCGACTGGACGCTGGTTGATGCCTTCCTCCACTTTGATGGTGTCCTCCAGACGAAACTGGTTAATGCTTACTGTGTCACCGCAGGTCTTGAGCTCTAGTGTGGCAGAAATTTTTTAAAAGATTAAGATAAAATATTCAGTTAGATTTAGGTGAGGGTGCATTCCAAGCCCAAGTTCCTATTATCACTCGTACCAACACAAATTACCAACTGAATCAATGAGCACCAGTCCAGGATTAGTTAGCCCTGGATGTGACCATGTTTGCAGTTGGGAGCCAAAAGTGTACATGAGATGATGAAATGAGTGACTCAAGATGAATCATGTCCATTTGTCCGCGTGCAGGTGAGTGTGACGAGAGAGAGAGAGAGAGAGAGAGGACTTTTAATTATGTTTTTTTCTTCTTTTTTGGAGTATAAAGTCCTTTTCTCTTTTGATTCAAACGCCACTGTGATTTGCTGAAATTTGAAACCAACTATTAATCTTCATGATAATCAAATTAATTTAAAACGTAAAACTTCTATCATAAGATTACCTTCGAAATTAGTACTTATATGCTTCGCTAGCTTAAAGTTAGCTTAGTGTTTTGATGCATGAAATAGATAACTATGATTTAATTTTGCCTCTTGGAAGAAAGTTAACTTGTTTGACCAAAATATCAATTGGATCCTAGATCCTATTATTTGCTTAAAATAAATATTGATTAAATTCTATGTTTATGATTGCTTATTTCGAGGATTTAAGCAAGGCTGACTAAGGTGCAAATAATGAGTAGTTCTTCTAGTAGTGGGCTTTGGTTAAATCCAATTGTATCCTAAAGAAAAGGATGGACAAACCATGCTATATTGGGCTGATTGAAGACCGGCACAATCCGACTTATAAATTTGAGATGCTAGTTTGTGCTTATTAGACCCCCCTCCCACTATCCACCCCCCTCCCCCGCCCGCCTGGTCTCAAGGATGGCCACTCTTATTAAACCATCCCTCCTCCGCTCTTATAAAACATCGATTCACACTTATCAAGGATAGCTCGCCCGCTCGCAATAAGTTGCATTTCTCCACTCACGATTTTAAGAGAGCACCTCCTTTCCACCAGTTGCAAACACCCGCCCTCCCCCCCTCCAATGCCAACGGTTGCTCGAAATGGTCTAAGAGCTCCTCTAATAATCCCTTCCTCTCTCCCTTCCTTTCCTTCTCTTCTCCTCTCTCTCTCTCTCTCTCTCCAAGGCTTAGGGTTCCCTCGGCCTCCCCCTTTCCACCCTTCCTTCCTCCCTTTCTCTCCTCCCTCTCTCTCTCCCTCGCTCACTTTGAGGGTTAGGGTTAGGGTTAGGGTTAGGCTTTTCCTCAACCCTCCCCATTTCTTCCTTTCCCTCTCGCTTCCTCTCTCCTTTTCTCCCTCTCTCCTTCCCTTTGCCAATTTTTGATGCGCTTCAAATGGCAGAGTACGGATTAGTGTCGTACTGAACCAATGATGGCCGATTACGACCTTCGAGAGTAGTTTAACGAACTTTACTAAAAAGTCTTAAATTCTCGACCCAAGTCAATATGTCGGATCCAATTAGATGTTGCATACCTAGTTTAAACTTGATTTAAGAGAAAGGCCGAGATAGTCAAGTTGTCCTAGCTAAGTGTAACTAAAACAAATCCAATCTATTATAAATTAAACTTCATATTTATACTATCTCAAAAAGAAGGGCCTTGGATCGATGGTTTAAACTCAGAGGCCAAATTAAGATGAACTGGTGATGTTACCATGATATAATCAATATATTAATTATTTATCAATAATAAGTAAAATCATATTAAATATAAAAGTATGTAAAGAGTATCATTAAATATTTTTAACTAAATATTTAATCAGGTTGTACTGTGTTGTGGCGCATTAATCAGGTCAGACCTAGTTGCATAGGAATTCTAATATCAAGGATATGTTGGGTATATTTTTACTGGATTAATGTTCTCTAGTTGGGATCTTAACTATTCATTAATTTCATTGGTGTATTTATGCATAATTTGGCAAAGACCAAAGTATAACTATATAAACATATAAATAATCTACATGAAATGTAAATATGTACTCTCTTTTTTAACTATATATTGGGTTAAGTCGAGTTAGGTTAGGTTAACACTTCGGGCTGGGTTGAAAGACATCCCTAATTTAATCCTACGTAAGGTTTGGTTAGGACTTTCAAAATCCATTTGTAGTCAGCAATTTGTTAGTGGTCCCTAAAATTTGAAACCATGATATGCAAATTGGATTCAAAATTTAGGAACTAAGATAATATACAACAAACTACTTGCCAACCAGGCTTTAGTTTCAATCCATTAATTAAATTGGATTCATAAACAGGCTTTCGTTTGGATCCATTATGGCAAATGCATGCTTCTAGGTTACAAAGATCAACCTAATATTAGATTTAAGTTGACACAGAAGCAAAGATTACATGTAAGGTTGTTTGCCATGTGCTTTTAGACGACAAGACTAAAAGATGTTCATCTCTCTCAAAAATTTCGGCTTAGCCTCCCATTATAATCCAAGAGTTTCTCAATCTAGAGCCAACTCTAACTCAAAAACACTCATTTGGAGAGCGCAATGCACTTCTCAAAAAAGAAACATGACACGGACCCAACCTTAAATTGATGCAAATCCAACTTGAATTAGTACCAGACCGGAATAAACCAAACAGGACTAAACTTGAAACAGATTTTAACTCCAAATCAAGTTAAGTGCGAACTAGAAAATGGAAGATTTGGCAAAATTGCCAAATAAAACCATACTTTCATGCATTATGACAAGCTTTTTTAAATAATGAGACATGCAAATTTTGTAAAAAAAAATGTAATATAGGATTTACCGATCTTTATTTCGAAACATTGATTTGGTTAAAATATATTAAAACCAATTAAACAACCATTAATATGATCCAATGCATTAAATGCATAATTCGAAAAAATAAGTGAGTTGTGGACAGTGTTTGGGAGTTACCTATTATTGAGTGTCATGTTTGGCTAGTTAATGCCCAACACCAATAGGTTATTCTAGCACAAATGAGTTCAGAAATTACTAAAAGTAAGCCCAAGGGAAGTGAGATTTCTGAAATATGAGTGTAATGCTAGACCTTTTTACAGGTCAAAATTGAGCTTCTAGAAGTGGTCAAAGTGACATGATCAACTTTGATTAGATATGAACACAGTCAACCAATTATATTTACTATATTTTCTCTCAAAAAATTATATTCAACTACATTGCAATTTTATGCTATCATGGTCAAATAAGTTAAGAATAATGATGCTAAGCTAAAGACGAAGTGTTTGTAGGAACCCATTAATTCGGACCAACCGCATTGGTGGCCAAGTTATGAGTTTCAAGTTCAATCATGGTTCGGTCCGTGGATCAACTGGTTCGATTTAGGGCTGATTTAAAATTTTTTCTAGCTATATTGACATCTTATATATAAACACCATAGATATGTGGATTTTTAATGTCTTTAAAACTCAAAAGCCTTCTTCATCTCTCACACTCACCATCAAGCTGTTCATCACCATCAAGACCCTTCTCCTCCATGCCTCCAATATCTGGATCCATCACCTTCATGCCTCCGTTAGAAGGACTCATCAACATCAAGCTACTTATAACTATCGAGACCCCTAATTACTATCACCTCTAACTTGAGCAGCTCCATAATTTCCTTCCTCGAAGGCCTCTGTGAAATTTTTGTCATTATCCCTCACTCCCCTGCCTTCAATCTAATGTTCATAGTTTCTTTTGAATAAATACAACTACCACCAGTTTAGATGATCATGATGAGATGGCTAAAAGAGTGAGACCAACTACCAAGGAGCAACTAGGTTTCAGGGTTAAAAGTTTTGAGTCCTCCAAGATACTAGTTTTTTGTCCCCTCCCTCAAAAAATATGAGTTCCAAACTGGAAATTTTGATAGGTAAAAAGTGAGCTTCTAGAAATGGTAAATGTGATATGATCAACTTTGATGAGAGATGGACGTAGTTAGTGACTAATGTTAAGCTATTTGCAATTTTGTTTTACATGGTCAAATACAATAAAGATTGAAGGTTGATGATGTTAAACCAAACATGAAGTGCTTGGAACCTATTAATTCAGACCAAACTGCTTAGGTAGTCATGTTATGAGTTTCAGGTTCGATGATGGTTCAGCCTTAGATCAACCAGATTAATAATGGCTAGTGCTAAAATTTTCCTCGACTCTTGAAATATTATATAAACCCCATTGATATGATGGCATTTAATGTGTCAAAACACAAAAACCCTAATCTCCCACACTTGCATATCTTGCCCTCCTCTCCTACATGCTTCAACATGAAGCACTTTGACACCATCAAGACCTTTCTCCGGACCTATCTCCAATATCCAGACCTATCTCCAATCATACCTCCAATGTAGCACCCATCAACATCAAGCTCCTTGTCACGGTTGAGACCTTTAATTATAGCCCCATCTTTTCTCTATCACCTCTAACTTGAGCAGCTCATCACCATCATTCGCTTCTTTGAAGGCCTCTGGACTTAATATTATTGTCATTATCCCACACTCTCCTGCCTCTAATCAAGCCTACTATTATTATTCCTCCCCATTATCATTTTCTTAAACTCTTTCTTCGTAGTTCTTGGTCACAACTACCACTAGTTTTAGATGTTCGTGATGAGATCGTCACAACTACCATCAGTTTTAGATGATCTTGATGAGATGGTTTAAGGGAGTGAGAGCAAGGAATAGCTAGGGTTTTAAGAAACAAAAGATTTTTTCCCTCCCTCAAAATACTTGAATCAACTCGGCGGGTTGATAGTAGTGGTCCAATTTGATGAATAAAAATCTTTTGGCGCGTGCACCAAAGGAGATCATATAGAGTAGTATTTCTTCTTTGCCACTTATCTTACTACATTCATCTTAAGGTGGAAACCGAAAAGTCAAAATGGAATGGAACTCCTTTTACAAATAGAGTCTGTTTGTCCTGTGACTTTAAAAAAATAAAAAAAATATATTTTTGTACCATAAACTTTAGGGATACTGGCAATTGAGTCATCCAATTTTTGGTTGGGTCAATTTGATCATCAGAAAATCAGACAAATGAAGTTCAATATTGTCAACTAGTGACAATCATGTCACCGCACGTTGCCTGTAAGCAATCTAACGTGGAAAATTTAAAAGCAAAGCATTCCCGACGAGGCATCTTATGACGTTAATAAAGAATCAAGATGAGAATTTGGTTCTATTTCC